>NC_043981.1:16127500-16190000 GCF_902150065.1 Myripristis murdjan
CTATTAATTTCTCTCGGCAGGTGATTTTTTTTTTTTTTTAACAAGTGTTGAGTAAGGTGAGTCAGAGAGGTAATTTCACAAACTGCACAAAAGAATCTCACAGTACACTAGCTATCAGCCGGTATGGACGCACAAAATAAGCAAATATTTTGTCACGTCAGGCAGCATTTTGATTCATGAGAAGCCGAGCCGGAGCCGCGGCTGTGCAGAAGTTTCTGAAACTCACTGAATCTGCGGTACAAAGTGCAACACAGAAAATCAACGTGTTATCAAAAGGCAGGCACATCCACACACACACACACACACACACACACACACACACACACACTGAGCCAACTGCTGTGACACAAGCTCTCAGTATGCAGAAAGATAATGAAGAGAAACCAGACGGAGCGAGCGCTGATATGGACTGAGTGGCTGGGAGCCGCTGGAAGAAACACACTTTTTACCTCTGCTCTGGATTTTCCTTCTCATTTGAACTATGAAATAATAAATTAACATTGCACATTATCACATACACTCTCAATTAGCACCACTAAGATTCATTTAGACTTCTCTCCCAGACAGAGGACTTGTCCGTCTTTTCGTCCACATCGATTGATTGACTTGTTGCTGCAGTTTGTGCCGCCTCGGGCTGCACTCTCGCTTGTTTTCTGGTCCCAAAACTCACCGCAAAGACTCGCCCTGTCACCGGCTGCAGTGAGGCAGCCACAGGGGACAGCAGTCAACATGAATATTTGATAGCTAAGCACACACACACATAAAAAAACACTGTGGGCATGGTGAAATACAACAACAGGCATTCGTGAGTGTTTGTAAATTCTAATTTCACGGGCGTTTTATATCCTCCAAGGGCGTTTTTGCCCCGAGCCATCTCGATTTCCACCTCAGCCTGGAGCACACAAGTCTGAAAAGTGCCAAACGCAGCCAAAACCAAACACAGGTAAATATTAGCTGTAGCTGGAAAATGTTTGTCTAAAGTTTACCAGCCACTTTGCCAGGTCACTTGGAGGCCTGCTGGCCCTTTCTGAATCTAAAACAGCGGTTTAAACAGCAAAGTCATAAAGTTAATGTTGTTTTTTTCTCTTGAAATTCCTTATTTAAAAGTTGCCGTTACACTGGCGACACAAATGAGTCCTGTTTTGGTGATTTTTAACTCTAAACGTGTGGTTTTTAGTTTTAATTACGTTAATAGTTTTGAATTATGAGGATTAACTGGCCCAGGAACTTTTTTACATAAATACTGTGACATACCCGCCACTGTGATTACACTTGGACAGAACAGTTGCCTTGTGCATGTAAAAGAAAACACACACACATGCACTCACACACACATGCACATTCATGCCCTCCAAGGAGGAGCCATCTGTTTGCCGACAGGACAGGGACACAGCGAGGGGAGTCGAGGGTATTTGGCCTGTAACGGCCACACGACGCGGAAAACATTCCCTTATTTTCAATAATAGCCGCTTCAATAATAGCTGCTCAAGACGCCTCAGAGCTGCAGCCAACATATTCTCTCATTTCAAATCTAAAAATTGCTCCCCGGCTGTGATTTGTTGGCTCAGACTGAAGAATTTGGGTTGGTGACACATGCTGAAGGCGGCTGGGTGACTCAATAAAATGTACTCAATGCAAAAAACGAAACTAAACGAGTCATTTTGTCTCATCTTCGGTGGTAAAATCTTGTTTTTCGTCAAACGAGGTTAAAAAAAAAAAATGCCAGTTGGATGAGATCATTCCTCTTCTTTCCAATGCAGTTTCACTTTTTTTTCAGAGATTTTTCTGAGAACAAGTATAAACCTGTTGAAATAAAGCAGAATATGGCATGGTTGATTAGTGGGATTATCTCATCCCACAGGTGGATTTTTTTTTTTAACTTGTTTGAAGAAAAATATGATTTAAACACTAAATGACTTGCTAACATGTTGTTTTTTTCAGTGTTGTCACACGATTTTGCACTTAACAAGAGTTTTGCCTTTTTTTTTTTTTTTATCTCCCCCAGATTTTTCTGGTATTTTTGTCCAATTTCCCGATCTCGTCAAGCCTCGTCTGTCAGACTTAAAAACCCGACCTTCGGAAAAAGCCAGCAAAGGTGAGTCGAAAAACGGATGATGAAATTCACAGCAAATGACCTGAAACTGTCTGCGAGGAGCGTTATAATGAGAGGGTGAAAGTGACATACTGTCATATCGCTCTCTCCTCGCTCCTTCCCTCCTCCTCTCCCTCTCACTCAACACCCCAAAACATTTTCACTAATGTTTTAAAGCTGCTAAATCTCCTCTGTGCGCTGAGACTTTTCCCTTGATCGGTGAAAAAGCCCTCGCTAATATCTCTGCCGAGGGTCTGAGAGCGGCCTTGCAGCAGATTAAACAAAGTTAGCGGCTGAATATCGAGCTGCATTCCTCTGTGGCGCGCTGCGTTTTAATCTCACTTGCAACAAAGCCCGCCATTCAGACGGGATCACCTGGCCTGAGGTCGAGGCCTCGTTCACCGCTAACTGCTCCCTTGTGTTTCGGTGCGTTGGAGGTCCATTCACTCATATGGGAGGAAACACTGGGACAACACAAACTCTTTTTGGCTGGGAAACAGCTCAGTTAGGATCTGAGTAACAGATTCACTGAAAAAACTACCTGGAAACTGTATTCATACATCATTAATATGTTTGTTTGTTTTTTAATTACAGTAAAAAATTCTTACACAGGGTGCCTACAGGTGTCAAAGTATCATATGAGCATTGCAGCTAAGTTTCAAGGTAAGCACTATATATATTCAGTCTTGTACTCAGGTCAGTTTAAGGTAGAAATATGGTTGATTTTTTTTTTTTTTTTTTTTTTTTTTTACATCGATCTCCAGTGAAGTCCCAGGATTTTTTTTATGGATTTCTCTCTGCAGATGCTAAAGTAACTCGTCTGGTTTCTTTGTGTGCATGTCAATGAATATGAGAGTAAGTACAAAGTGAGTTAGGTTCATCTGCAACGGGCATTTTTCCATCAGGTTATAAGTGTAGGATGTTGGAATGGATAAATGAAATTTGCAAGAAAAAAAAAGTTTATGTGGAAATTAAGACTTCACAAATTCAAATTTAAGATGGTTTAATGACTTTTAAGGCCTACTTTTACCAAATTACTACTCAGCACTCCACTACTCAGCACCTTAACTGTTTATTTATTATTTATTATCTATATATTACATCCTAGGGTAATATACATTCACACTGTTTTTCAGACTGGAGGGGAAGTGGTGATTCCTTAAGAGGTCGAATCAAGTCGGTTAGTTCCTGAATCCCAGTACCGGGCGTCGGGTTCTGCTCTTGGTTCTTGGTTCTTGGGGTTTCATACTAACTCTCCTTATCTATACAATCATGTATATACTTCAATTCCATCTGTATATTGTCATATTCATTCCATATGTATATTTCACATCTCATATCTCTTTTCCTTAGGTTAGCCCTTATTGTATATTTTTAGTTTTTAGCCTTTATAGTCTTTATTGTATATATTTAGCTTTTAATCTATTTTATTTAACTTTATTATATGTTTCTACTGTTGCTGCTGGAACACCAGAATTTCCCTGGTTGGGATCAATAAAGTATATCTATCTATCTATCTATCTATCTATCTAAATTAAAAGACATGTAAGACATTTTAAGACTTTTCAAAGACCTGCAGACACCCTGTCACAGTAGAAAACATAATATTTCATTCATTTACATTTGCATTAAAACAGACGAGTGGTGAAGTAGTGAGTAATGAATGAGGTGTTCCTGAAGCAGCCCGAGTCTTTGCCATGCTTGCAAGCTGGATGACGAAGCGCCCACACACACACACACACACACACAGTGACAGGAGCATGCACGTGCGCAAGGCGTACTTACGCAGCAGAGAATAGGAGGAGGATAAGAGGTGAACAGCGTATCTACCCTGAGAGAGGAGTCCCGGCAGAGAGAGGCGGCGCCGCAGACCCTCGGCCTCCTCCTCGCGGATGTCCCCCGTGCTCGAGCTCTTCTTCCCCTGCATCGACTCCTCCAGGCGGACGCGCTCCTTGGTGCCCTCGCCCAGGACGGAGGAGGAGGAGACGGCCGGGACGCCCTGCCCCGCCCCGCCCGCGGCCCCGCCCGAGGGCAGGTAGAAGTTCATCATCTTGCGGAGGGACAAGGCCTCGTAGGTGGAGGCGACGCGCTCGCCCACCGCCGAGGCACAGGAGGCCACCAGGCTGTTGAGGGCGGAGGCGGGGTGGGTGGACGAGGCAGAGGGCTGGAGACACACACACACACACACACACACACACACACACACACTGGATCAGGTCAAATGAAAATCAATAAAGACCAAAACTACATATTAACAGCCTGTGATGACGTTCACACTGTTTGCATGTTTTATTTTTTCATCCTTTTCACTGAACTGTGTTTTCTGCCAATGCCGTCTTTATCTTAAGGCCTAATATATTTAATATAATTCAATACCAGTATACTAGGGCTGAACGATATATTGTTATCGTATCGCTATCTAGATATGAACATGTGAGATATTAAAATCGTAAAGGGCAACAATATGGACGATGTCAAATTCAGGGCTTTTGGTATTATTATGATGTTAATTTTCATTTAATTTTCACTGTTGCTACATTTAACATTTCAAATGAGTGTGAACCCATAGTCATATCATATATCACATTGCTATCAAGATGTGTGTCCATACTGTGTAGCCGTACATACGGAATAATAAGTAATACTAATTAATTTCATTAGTTTCAAGAGGTGAGTTTTAGTGTCTAAATGCTGTTTTCAGGGGCTTTTCCACCCTAACACCAATAAAATCAAATGAGGAGAGATACTGAATCCCTCTTATTTTTTGTCATGGAAAAAAAATATGAGCTACTGACAGCTTCAAAACAAAAATAGAGGTATCAGCCTTCAAAAACACACACTGGTAAAATCCTGTGCACTTTCCTAGACACTGGCAAAAGCAGGATACAGAGTCTATTAAAAAGCAACCTACAGAAATGCAAAGGACCTTTTTATTTCCAGCCTCACTAAAAATGTATGATTTCAAGCTGAATTATTGCAAAGACATTAATGTGTCTGACAGCGCGTCCTCTGGCTCTGCATAGCAATGAGCTGCGACATTATCTCCTCTAGGGTGAGCAATTATTTGAAGAACGATCGCAATTACCATAAAGACTATACCAATTCCTTTTTTTCTTTTTCTTTTTTTTTTAATGAGAGGAACTGCCTTTAAGCCCTCCAGCCTGCGTGAAATGTTGAGGAACACCTTTCATTATATTTAAACTGATTACACAATAAGGACTGGCGGTTTTTTCACCCTCAAGCAGAGGCTGAGAAACAATCCATATCTCACCACCAAACAAGACGCTACAGCAAGGGGTGCAATTTGTTGCTGGTATTTTGCTGTCAAAGCTAACTGTCTGAACAACTCACCAGTAACGTGTGCAGTCCTCCAGCTGCTGTCTTGGCCGTCTGCTCTGCCATAGTGTGGTCAGATAATCTCTTCAGGTAGTCTTTGACAGCCTGCTCGTCGGGGTAGGGCGAGCTCTTGACCCCCCTGTGCTGAGCGGAGGGGTCAGAGTCTGAGGCAGGCAGCTCCCCGTTAGCCAGGCCCGACTCCCCCGACTCTCCTTTCACCTGGACTTCGGGGTGGGAGGGGTCGCTGCCTGTAGCAGGGGCCGGGGAGGAGGCGGGGGCTGTGGCCTGGCTGGGTGCAGAGGTGTGGGAGGGGAGGATGGGCTCTGACGGGGATGTCCGGAGCCCCTGGGTGGAGCTCGGCGCCTCCAGCCTGGCCTCGCCCTCCGTCACCTCCACCCCGAGGGGGCAGCAGTGTCTGTCCGAGATGATGACGTGGTCCTCTTTGTCGGTCATGGTGTAAAGCAGCTGGTGACAGTGTCCACATTTGTCCTGAGGGGGCCGCTGGGCGTCCTGGGGGCCCAGGCAGCGCACCAGGGCCAGGCTGTGGGTGGCGCCGCAGGCTATCTGGAGCACATACCTGCCCGCCAAGTGCTCCACCTTCTGCGGCTTCCACACGAGGACGACATTGGCGTTGAGGCCCAGCTGGCAGCCGCTGCCCCAGGCCCACACCTCCCGCTGGGCAGAGAGGGCCAAAGTGTGCTGATCGCCGCACGCCAGCTCCAGGACGGGCACCGTCTGCGGGGGGCTGCTGCCGGAGTCCAGCACCGCCACCGGGGTCGGGTTGGGCACGGTGCTCAGGCCCGCCAGGCCGCACTGCCCCGCGGCGTTCTCCCCCCACATGTGGACGCCGCCGTCCTCCGTCACCGCCCCGCTGTGGAAGCTTCCGGCCGCCACGGCGACCACGCGCTGGCCGCTGAGAGCGCTTTCCAGGACGGGCTTGGCCAGCTCGGGCGCCTGGCTCTGCTTCCATGGCAACTCACCGAAGCTGTACACCTGCCCACCTGGACGGACGCCACAACCACAACGACATCATCAAAGAGGAACAGCAACACAAAGCAGAAGTAAAAACAGACACAGAACAATGCAGGGCTACTGGACGTTTTTTGAAAGCCTTTATGTTGTCAGTAGCAAAATATTTTAATGTTCATGGTAGGGCAGAGTGATATGTGATAAAAAAACATATTGCAATTACTTGATAAATGCTGCTACTGCAAAATGATGCACAATTTGTGGGAATGATCATTTTGCCACAACTTTCATTTTCACTGAAAATGAAAATTGTGATGACTTACGATTAAAATATCAGTGACATTTTTTTGTTGGGTTGTGTAAATAAATATAATATCACTTGATCCCCGAGGGAAATTGGGTCAGGTGCATAAATAAACCTGTTTTCTTACATCTGAAGACAATTTGTAGCCCAGAGTGTCTCGGTAGCTCCACAAAACTGGATTTACCATATTGTTTGGTCACACATTTTGTGTTTTTTAAAAAACTATACTGTGTTCTTGGTCATGATTTCGATCATATATCATGGTTTCAATACTTCAACAAATTTTTCAACCAACTGTTGAAGTCATGAGGAAAAAAAACAAGCATTTTAGTCTTTTTTTTTTGTAAGAAAAGTCAGACCACCACACACACTAAAACTAAAGTTACTAATAATAATACCAAAACTAATGAAGGATTTCATGCTCCTCTGTAACAAGGGGAAATTTGCACCGCCGTTGGGTTTATGAAACATTTTCAAAAACCATTTACACAGACTCTAAAAGTCACAATGATCATGCAACATTTTGGAGATACAAGGATACATTCGACTGAGTTCAGGTTAAAATATTTCCATCACCAGAAAGAAATATTGAGCAATTACACCATAAATACGCAGCCAAACAAGCAGCACCACTTCCATCACATTGAAGGCAGCCAACATGAGCTGGACCAGATCCTGTTTTTTTAACAAAGAGCCAAAATGGACAAACCAGCCTCACCTTCCACCAGCAGGACTCCATGCCGGGCGCCCAGCGCTGCCTGCAGGACGGGCCGGGGGAGCAGCAGCCTCTCCGGGGTGACGCTGCAGGAGTAGCCCCTCCAGGTGTGGAGCAGGCCTCGCTCGCCACCGCCGTCATCCTCAGAGCTGGAACACACACACACACACACACACACACACACACACACACACACACACAGAGTCAACAGGCAACACCAAAAACATCAGCATCAGACTAACAGACTCACATCAAACTGTTATGTTGTTAATTTGTATTGTATTATATTACTTTTATTTTATGATTTTTTTTGTTCTTTTGTTATTATCTTGTTTTTTTACTGTATCTTATTGTGTTACTATTATGGCATTATTGTGATTATCACGGTCAAAACATTTAGTTTATGTTGCACTTGTTGCTTACTTATCTGTTTAATTATTCACTCATGTTCCTGAAAAAAATCTATTCTTCATTTTAAAAAGCAGTAGTGCATCGCTGAGTTTCCCTACCGCTGAATAGGAATAGGGAAGAGATCAACTTGCCTCAAAGAGCTGCTAAACTTTGAAAAAAAAAAAAAATTAGTCTGGGTTTCATAATCAGAATCACTTTATTGATCCCCGAGGGAAAATTGGGTCAGTTGCAGCTGCTCAAATTCTCAAAAGAAGAATAAATCATAACCACAAGTGAAATTACAAGAAATAGAAAAAGAAATAGGAAATATTAAAATATGTGTATTTTATTTTGCAATTTGTACAAACAAAAAGTAAAAAATATGTGCATTAATACTACTCGTGCATTAAATGACTTCTATGAGCTTCAATGTTGTGCTATGATAAAAAAAAAAAAAAAAAAAAAAAAAAAAAATTAAGGAGCCAATGCCAAATCCCTCACATTTTCTGACATGAAAATGTACAAATTTAAAGATAAAGAATATTGGTGGCTTCAGTGCAAAATAAATATATATAAAAAAAAAGGCTATCAGTCTAACCTTATCAAAAACACAAAAAAAAGACAAACAGATGATGTGAAGCGGCACTTTATAACAAGAAAAATTCAAAGTTCCCTGAGACTGGTTGAGGGCAAAACTGAAAGCAGCAGAGGAAACCACCTGACTTTCTCTCCGGGCTCCGGCAGCTGGGAGACATCAAAGCCTCACGCCTCTGCCACCAGTTTACCAGACAAACAGGTTTCAAGAACAGAGAAAAATCTAGCTACCAGTGACGGTTGGTTGCAAAAAGCCGCCGCCGGAGTCTCCAAACTGGCAGCATTTGTTCGGAGCCGTGTTATCTTCCTCCCCTCTCCTCCCGAGGCGGTCCCATCCACACAACAGACGTTTTGTGGATGTGAATGCAGAAGTGAGTGCAAGTCCAGCGACCACAAATCACATGGTGATCACAGCAGCCTGGGTGGAAATCTCACACACACACATACACACACACCGAGCCTCTCTGTTAGCACCCACCTCTTCCTCTGGGGGTCCATCAGTTTGATTTATTCATCACCATCATCGTCGTTGACGTCGTCGTCGTGGTGTCAGGGCTGGTGATGCTGTCCCTCCTCCGGTGCTTAGTGGAAACCTGTGATCCAAACGACCAATGAGAGGGCTTCATGAAGTCCAGCTGATATCTCGTAGTTTAAAAATAACACATACGAAAAACATTCCTATCATAGTAGACGATCTAAGGAATCCGACGGTACCAAGCATGTCATGCAAGGTTGCCGTCGAGGTGATTAAATATCACTGCAAAGTTAATCAACATTTCAGCGACGGAAAATATGGCATTTTCTGCAGGATCCCTTGACCTCTGACCTCCAGATCTCTGAATGAAAATGGGTTTGACGGCTCTCCCCTTTGCAGACCTGCCCACCTTATGCTAATCCCATGCAGTTTGGGCCACAAACCATGCAGTCCAAATGTCTTACTTATTTTCGCCTGTTGTAAAATGGTGTTTTTGTGCAGACTGGGGCCTAAACAGCTGATTCATATGTGATTACACTACTCACAAAAAGTTAGGGATATTCGGCTTTCGGGTGAAATTTCAGGATGAACCTAAAATGCATTATAACCTTTCCAGGTGAACTTAATGTGACCTTCTGTAAACTTTTGAATGCACATGTCCAACTGTTCAGTGTTTCAGTACTTTTTGCACAAGTTGCTGTTCTCTAACAAGGAGTTTAACGGCAAAATTCACATCAGGTGTTTGATGCTCCAGCTCATCGAGGTCGTATCATTAGGGAACGGCTGCTGGAGACTGGGGTACCTCAAATAGAGTGGCCTGCACTTTCTCCAGACCTGAATCCCATAGAAAACCTATGGGATCAGCTGAGTCGCCGTGTAGAGGCTCGGAGCTCTGTACCCCAGAACCTCAATGTCCTGAGGGCCGCCCTTCAAGAAGAGTGGGATGCCATGCCTCAGCAGACAATAAGTCGACTTGTGAACAGCATGAGACGTCGCTGTCAAGCTGTAATTGATGCTCAAGGGCACATGACAAGTAATTGACACTGACATTTTTTGTTGTGGTATATCCACCACTGTTGTTGGCTTTTGTTTCAAGAAATTGTTTGAGATGAGGAAATCACCAGTGTATGCTTCTACTTAAATGCCCTACTTTCATGATATAATATCACTGTAGCGTGAACTTTTTACATTTTCCATAAATTTCACCCAAAAGCCAAATATCCCTAATTTTTTGTGAGTAGTGTATGTTAACCCACATAGGAGCCACTTCATTGTAGTGTGACCCTTTTTTTGAAACTTGGCATCACTGTATAAATCCACTGTGACCTTTATGATAATCACAGCCTCATGAAACTTTACAGCCACAAAGTAGAGGATGCTTCAAAAAACAAAATCGCCATAACTCTTAATACTGAATCGCGATACATATCGAATCAGCACCCAAGTATCGTGATGTTTTTTTTTTTTTGTTTTTTTTTTTGCACATTGCTTTTTGCACACTGGGTTGTACTTAGATCTTATTCTTATTTATTTTTTTATTTTTTTTTAATCTTTTTTTATTGATTTATTTAATCTGTAATCTGTGGATACTGCTGAAAAACTGCGAATTTCCTGCGGGATGAATAAAGTATCTATCTATCTATCTATCTATCTATCTATGTGATAGTGTAAACACACCTCTTATTGACTTTCTACTGTTTGTTTACCAACACGGCCACCTGCGTCATGAGGGCAAACTGCTCCCAAACACAAATTTACACAACAAAAAACAGGTTGAATGCTGTACTAACTAGCAAGCTAATGCCACAAATACCCCACCAGATGGCTAATAAACACCTGCTAGGAAACCAAATTATTATTAAGTACAATAAATAATGTGTGTGAAGGGTTTCCAGCCCACCACACGTCCACTGGCTCTACTAAACCGTAAATCTTCGCCTCGGAATAACAGTTTACCATTAGCCTAGCTAGCTAACCAACCCAGCTAACGAGCCGAGTGGCTAGCTCCGAGCTACAGGTGTCCTCTCCTTTATCTTGTTAGATATAAAGCCACTTTCCGTCCAGCTGGCTGCACTCACCTGTCTGTGAGGTGAGCACGAGGAGAGGTAAGTCGCAGACACATCCGCTCACTGGCTCGCTAGACGCCGCTGGCTGTTATTCATCTCCTAATGTTGACAGAGAGGCGCCGCTCAAGGCAAAGATCGCCTATGGAGAAGAGGACTCACTCGGTGGCGACAACTAGCAAAAGTGGGCGTTCACACTCGCGCATGCGTTCTCCCGCTGTAGATTAAAAATATTTAAAGAATGGAGGAGAGATATGGCTGTTCATAATGATATACATATTTGTTTGTGTGTTTGTTTGTTTGTTCCAGTGGCTTGTGTGTGTTGACTTTCAATGAATTTTGTCCATAAATTCCAGAAAATCCTCAGAAAAACCAAAGATTAAAGACCATGATCGTAAATTCTTACAAGGAAATGAGTTGCAATCATATTGCTGTGATTGCTGTTAACTCACTTTCTTTTGTTTTCAACACTCATAATGAATCAAATCATATTAAATCACATTTCATTTATACAGCACCTTTCGTACAAAACTGCAATACAAGGTGCTTAACAACACAATGAAAATACAACGATATTATGAAGATACTACCATGCATAAGGAGGGATAAATAAGAAATAAGAAATAGAATAGACAAGTACAGCAGAAGAGGGATTAAAACACAAATAATAAAATAAATATAAAATAATAATTATTATTGCTATAGTAATATTTACTCTTGATTTATAATAGTTTTATTTCCCTCATCCTGAAAAAAGATATTCATGTTTGACACTAAAACCCTGGCCAAAAGCTCAAGACATCCCCTGCTTGAGCTGGCGATGCAGTACACGGAAGTGCCATACAGAGTGAGAGCTCTTCGCTTTTCCCCTCTCTCAGATGACGCTCAGCTGGTGCTGTGTGGCGCTGACAGGATCTACGGAAAGCGACAAGACTCAAAACGGAGAGAAAGCGAATGCGTCCGGTCCCCTAACAAAACACATTACGTTATTTTCTCATGTAACCAGCTGAGCAGCGATTCATGTGACTGAGCGCCACAAATACAACGGAAAACAAGCCTTTCACTGCAATAAAGGCCACTGAATACATGAATACACTCTATTTAAATTGGGTATGTACAAATTTACACCTCTGCACAATTAATTAAACTCACATTTACATTGAACCGCCATGCTCCTGTATTTACGCAATACTTGTGACCTGAATAATGAGCTTCCCTTGTTTAATTATACATTTGACAGTTTAAATAAATCTAATTCCCTGTGTAAACCTTAGAATATATTAAAGTAATGGCCTTAGCTTTGTTTTAAAGAAAATACAAAGGCTAAATGCATCAGATACTGTAAAATCTACTTTATACTATTAAATGGTCTAATTCCTGTGATGCCATTATGATCTATTTTACTCTGCAGGCCTTTCTAGCTGCAAATTAATCAGCCTGCACTGTCACCATTGAGCCCTGGTGCATAATAGTGAATATTCATGAAGAAATTCACATTTAAATAGGCTCTTTTGTTTGTTTTCTTTATAATATACACATTTAGGTGCATTTAAAGTTGCACTGTATTTGTCTTCCTTGTCTATCGGATGTTTTTGCACATTTTACCTCTGTGTTTGGTTGATTGTCATTCAGCCTCATCTTCACTTCTGCTTGTTTTTCCTTTCTTCATCTGTGATACACTTTTCTCAGCCCCCAAGGTTTTTTTTTTTTTGTTTTTTTTTTTGGTATCACACTTGCATGGAGTGTTTTTTCTATATATTATCACTGCTTTGCTGTTGCTTTATATCGCTTCTGCAAATACACAAACTAAACTCAGCTAAATCCCCCGGGGAACGCTTTTCCCCAGTGAAAGAAATTGCCAACAAAACCTCACAAAAAAGGGGTGCGTGTGTGTGTTGACGCCTGCAAAACCCCGGTAGGTATAATACAATGTAGAAGGTAAACAACTCTCTTGTGCCCTCTGGAGCCCATTTACAAAAACACACACACACACACACACACATACACACACACACACAGTGAGGTACTTGGATGCGCCTGCTGTTCAAAACACACTTCCAGCAGCCTCGGCTCATGCAACTCGCTCCCTATTGGCTGGTGGCGCTTGTCTGACAGCTCTGATTGGTCGAGTCCCAGGCAATAGTGGTCACTGCGGGAAGGAGCGAGGGAAGGAAGGAGTTAGAGAGGAGGGAGGGAGGGAGGGAGGGAGTGATTCCATAAGAGAGGAGAGAGAGAGAGAGAGGAAAACAGAGATAGAGAGACAGAGCAAGGGAAGAACAGCTTCAGGCGAAAGGACAGAGGAGGGGGAGGACGGAACAAGAGAGAGACAGGGGATAAAACCATCAGAAATAAATAAACAAGTGTGTCGTCCACTGAGCCGCCCCCCCTCTCCACCCCTCCACCCCCCCCTCAGCTTGTTGATGGCAGGAGAGCGAGGAGCCAGCGGGTGTCAGCGCTCTGGGGAGCAGCGTCTCTGCCTCTTCTTCTGTTGCTGATGCTGATGCTGATGCTGAGGCTTCGTCCCGAGCCGCGCTGAGGATGCCGGGCTCCTAGTGGATCTCCACACACACACACACACACACACACACTCAGAGGACAGGCCAGGCCAGGACAGGACAGGACAGGACAGGACAGGACAGAGGGGGAGACATGCAGAACCTACGCCACGCCGCCACCGAGGCTTTCCACCGTTTAGGTAAGAAACACCACCTTCCTCCCCTCCTCCTGACCCCCTGCATGCCGCTGTAGGTTGTTGATTGTGGTGTTTGACCGGGGCAGGTGACACACACACACACACACACACAGAGTCACCAGCAGCGGAGAGTGGACTTGTGATCTTGTGTGCGATTGAATGGGTTTCTGTTTGCAGCGCTGACACACACAAACGCAATCCCGAGCATCAACAGCAACCTGCAGAAGCAGCTGTATGGAAAACAGACATAACCTGCTGCATGATAAATAAATAAATAAATAAATAAATAAATATACACCAACAAGAGCACAGCCGCATCAGGATTAACTTTAACGTACCCTTGCATGGGCGAGGAATCTGACTTTAAAGGGAAAACCCAACATGAAACACATAGACACTTAAAAACTGGCGCTACTGGTGGTTTATCTTGTGTTTCTGGGTCCATTTTGCTGCTTGTTTATGGTGTATTTTTCATATTCCTGTTAATAATAAGTGGATAATTGGTTGTTGATGCTGTGTCATATGCACATATGGAGTTTGACATCAGAAAATGTTTCGGCGATCTAAAACGGCTTGGGCGTCAGTGCCTCACAATCGAAAATCGAGGCCCTCGTCTTTCCGGAGCCGCCGTTTTGCAGCGAAGAAATCCATCGTAGGAGCGGCACGTAGACCACAATGCAACGCTGCAGACCCGACAGACTGGCATGCAACGCAACAGCGAGACCGGTTATGTTGCGGCCTCACCTGGAAAAATTTTCGCTGTCTTACTCTTACAATTTAAGCATTTAAATGTAGCTCACTGCAACAAGTTCAAGCTCATTCTGCAGAGTTTGTTCAAAGACATTCTGCAAAATGTCGGCAATCACAACCTGATATAGAACCAGACAAGACCGATTAATAACGCGAAAGCAGGCTCACCTAAAACAGTAACTAACGGAGCTACATCAACGAACACCACAGCGTATGAAAGTGGTTGGATTTCCCCTTTAATATTGAACCGATCAACCCTCTGAGCCCAGGAGCAGTTTTCTATTTTGACAATTTTATACAACAATAAGAGCAAAATTCCCTTTATTTCGTTCACATTTTTTTTTTTTTTTTAAATGCCTCTTTGACCGAGGGAGGTTTTTTTTTTTGTTGTTGGATGGGACAAAATGTCAAGACAAACTCATAAAAAAATTGATTATTTCAATTTTATTGTGGATATTTTATTAGATACACAGCTCTGCCATAAATTCTACCTTTTAAGAGAGCAAATAATGTTCCGTTTTTGTTGGAGAATGTGTAAATTTAATTCTGTGTTTATTACTGAGGTTGTAGTTTGCAGAGGTCTTGTACTGGACTGCATTATATTGAGAGGTGTTTCTGATTTTTTGTCCTCACCTATTGATAAACATGAAGTGGGACAGAATAGTGGAAACAGCTGTCAGTAAAATGCAGTCCAGTCCAACAGCAGCACTAACTATGAGCTCAATGCCAAACATAGAAGTGAATGAACACCTCTATTACTGTGACAACAAGACAAGCTGAGCATTACAGGCAGCAAGAAATGAAACTTTATGGCACAACAGTTGGATTAGATTAGATTAGATTGTGCAGGTGGAGCTGATTAAGTGTGTACGCATATTTACAACAAAAACAATCATGTCTTCACAGGCCAAGGTAGTGAATTTTAGAATATTTGTGAGAAGAAATAATGAGAATTTTGTGCACGGGGGTTAAAAATAATAATAATAATAATGAGATGTTTCAAAATAAAAGCCCTGGCCTCCTGGGTTTGAGGGAAGACTTTAAAAAGTGCCTCACATGTGGAAATTCATGCCTGTAACTTGTGGCTGGTTGCCGGCATAACAACATCCAACAGCAGCTAACACCTTGTTAGGAGCAAAATGTCACGCTGTGCTGAGGGAGCAGAGGTGTGTGTTTGTGTGTGTGTGTGTGTGTGTGTGTGTGTGTGCTGGGAGGGGGGGGGTTCAGTGACTGTCACTTACTTTGGCCTAATTGGCAAAAAACGGCACGCTTCAGCTGCGATGCTGCTTGGGCCGAGCGAGGAGCTGCTGAGTACAGAGGGAGTTTTGCTCGCTAAGCGGACGACACACACACACATACACACACACACACACACACACACACACACACACACTCTCACCCTGATTTCCTCGGCTAATGAGTCACCCAGAGCTGCTGCCCCTGCACTCATTCTCAGTTTGGACTGAGCCATGCAAAGTCATTTCGCCTCATCTTCGGTGTTAAAAATCTCGTTTCTCTTCCAACAAGGTAAAAAAAAATCCACCAGTGGGTTGAGATAATCCCACTTGTTTCCAATGCTGATTGACTTGTTTCCAGAATATTCTTGAAATCAAGTGTCATTTTGTTGATCCTATTGGCTGATCTGCCTTAATCTGCCTTGATTTAGACTTGTTAACAGAAAAAAAAAATCCTGAAACTAGTGACTAGTGACTGCACTGGAGACAAGCTGGATTATCTCACCCCATCGTCAGATTTTTTACCTTGTTTTGAGAAAAAAACAAGATTTCAGCACTGAAGATGGGTTTTGTTAACACATATTTGTTTGCAGTCTTGAGAGAATTTATTCCAACATTAAAATCTGACTCTGTTAGTTTGGTGCAGCATGAAGGTAGAAGGATTTTTGATTCCTCTAATGGAGAAAAAGGGATTGCATTGAAATGTGTTTCATCTTTCATTCCTGAAACAAGTGAAACAGCATTGGAAACAAGTGGGATTATCTCATCCCACTGGCAGATCTACCCGCTTTATTTTAAGATTAAGATTTTTAAGGCTCAGTGGAAGACTAAGATGGAGATTTTTGCAGTGCGAGTTATTTTTGAGATGCCACTGACTGGATTGTGGCAAATCTTGCATTCTGTGTAATATTCACTCTTCAAACAACGTAAAAATTAATCTGTCAGTGGGATGAGATAATCCTACTTGTTTTTTTAATTAAGTGTCTTTTTCTTGATCCTAGTGGGCTGATCTCTCTTATTCTGTCTTATTTCAACATATTTATACTCTGCCAGTGGGATTATCTCATCCCACTGGCAGATTTTTTTTACCTTCTTTGAAGAAAAACAAGATTTCAACACCAAATATCTTTGACTAAATGACATTTAAAGATGGAGCTTTTTGTGTGTGTGCTGCATGGGATTATTGTTTATGTTATATTGAATTGGGTATTGAGAATTGTGGGATTTCATAAACTCATCACATTGCAGTTTTCCAGTCTGTAATCCTGTTTTTGTAACAGAACAGAGACGTGCATCAGCATGAGGCAGCCCAGTTGGACGTGAAATCGCACATTTTCTTTTATAAGTCACCTCAATTTTTTGCATTTCACATTTTAGCCACTGAGCATCAGTGCACAGAAACACACTTAACCAGCTGGACTGTGATTCTGTGTTTCTACAAATGGCATGGTGGAGAAAAGTGAAACTCAATTTCCCATCACACCTTGCAAACACTGAATATTAGACAAGTGATTTAGAGAAATGGCATGAAGTTAAAGTGCAGCTAAATCAAAAAAGCGACGCAAGGACGTTTTTTTTTTTAAATAGGAAGAACAGTGAGTCGTCACAACTGGATAATATATTAGCATTGGCATCTAATAACAAAAGAGCAGGAGCTGTGGATTTGTCTGTCATTTCCACAATCATCCGCTCTTTAAGATTCATGATGCAACTGCGATGCAACAAATCCTCAAACACAGTCTTGGTAAAACAAAAGACGTGTCAATCTTTTAAATTAGGCGCTTCCCTGCTTTAATCAAAACAATATTTTCTTCCTAAGAGGCTGAGGTTTATTTTTCTAAGAGACACACACACAGAGAGAGAGACAGAGGGCTTGACATGCACTTTGCACTGAATAAGTCACGCAGGAGCGGCGTGGGGCGTTGACCGGCGTCGGTGTGCACCTGTTCACGCTGCGGCCGGGCTGTCTGACACCGGCCCATGCCAGGGAAGGAAAATTAATACTAGTTAGCGGCCAAATGCAGGTGGACTTTAACGGCGGTTGGTGCATTTTTTTTTTTTTTTTTTTTTGGCCTGCAGTCACAATTCAGAACCCTGCTGCTTTTAGAAAACTGGTCAAACTGGGAAAGTGGCCCTAAACCAGAGCAGATTCAATCCATGGGGAAGAGGTGATGAGCAAATTAACAAGAAATAACCTGAAAATTTAACTTTAAAAAGTAAAAAGTAAATATAAAATTACAAAAAAAAAAAAAAAAATGGCAAAAGCAATCCCCACCACCAAAAATTTAAATAGGTATAAAATATTTTTTTTTAATGATGATTATTTTGCTTTTTCTTTTCTTAATTTAATTGAACTTATTTAATTTCTTAATTTTTACTCACCATTTTTTTTCTTTTTTCATTTAATCCAACTTATTTAATTTGATTTATTTTCTTTATTTTTATGTATTTATGTGTTTTTTTTATATATATAATTATTTATTTTTATTGTGCAGTTACCTATTTATTTGGTTATTTTTACATTTTGCTCTGTTCCTATTTTACCTTTATTATTATTTATCAAGTGCCAATATACTGCATCACTTACAAAGACTAGCAATTATTTGTTTTTATGTTTTTATGTCTGGAATATTGAGCACCGGTGTAATTGTACATTTCTGCAAAAATCAATGAAGACATTTGAATTTGAAGAGGATGAAATGAAGGCTTTCAAAATAAGAGCCCGATCACAGGCTCCTGGGTTAGGGTCAGTGCACGTCGCTCAGCATCAGAGATAAAGACGCTGCAGAGACCAAAGATCCAACACGTCACACCCCAGAAAATCGACCGAGGCGGATGATGAGAGCGGACGGTGACCTTTGCCCCCGACTCGATGCTCTCAAACCTGGAGGAGGAAAAGTGAGGAATCCTGTTTCTCGCCTCTTGGATTTTTATCTCTCGCCACGCTCCACTCGGCAACAAACCGACAGCAGATCGTCTCCTTCGAGGATGCGAGCAGTTTTTCAGCGCTCACTCACAGTTTCTGTCAGGCAGCACCGAGTATTGATCTGCTCGGGGCTTAAATTTACAGTAAATCATTAGTTCTGGGTCACGAGATCAAAACACATTTCAGTGCAATCTCTCTTTCTCTCCATCAGAGGAATCAAAAATCCCTCCACCTTCATGCCACACCGACCTAACTGGTAAATGGACTGCCTTTCTATAGCGCTTTACAATGTCACATTCACACATTCACACACACACACACACACGGTGGAAGCTGCCATGCAAGGTGCCATGCTGTCCATCAGGAGCGGTGAGGGGTTCAGTGTCTTGCTCAAGGACACTTTGACACACTCTAGAGTCAGATTTTAACGTCGGGATAAATTCCCTCTCGGCTGCACAACTCGATTTCTCTATTTTAACACCCATCTTCAGTGTTATAATCTTGTTTTTCTTCAACTTTTTTTGGTGTAAATCTGTTGAAACAAGGCAGAATAAGGCAGATTAACCCACTAGGATCAAGAAAATGACACTTGATTCAAGAAAATTCCAGAAACAAGTGGGATTATGTCATCCCACTGGCAGATTTTTGACCTTGTATGAAGAAAAAAACAAGATTTGAAGCCTGAAGATGAGACTAAATGACTTGTTAAGATGATTTTTCGGAGTGTATCCATCATCTTTAAGCTCTAGCTGGGCATTAAGTATCATAAGTACCCGACACTGATAAAATATCAATAAATATTGGGCTGATAATGACCTTTTTTTTAATCAATAATTGTCTTATGGTCTGATTTAAGTGATGCGATGAAGCTCTGTGTCTGAGCACAAAACTCTAAAAAAGATCAGTTCACCCTGAGAGGATTTCACTGGAGCGTTTTGATAAAAAATATGAATAATTAATAATAGCTTCCCGTGTCTCATGATGGTTTAGATGCTGTTTCAGAGTTTTTTCCCACCGCCGACAGGAATAAACTTCTCGGATAATGACGGATTACTTGTGCATTTTTGGCACGAAAACTGTCAAAGTTAAGAGTTATTGCACAGCAGCACAAAATATACAACACGTCATGCTTGACAAACACATCCCCGACCCCCTACACACACACACACACACACACACACACACTTCACCTCTGGTTAGATTTATGTGCATGCCTTGACACATGCACACCTCTGCAGCTCTGACAAGCATATGCAGACGGAGCATAAAGGTGCAGGCAGAGCGTCTCCATTTTCACATTTCACATTTCCGGCGTGCACCTGAAGCTCTCATCCAGCACAACACTTTGACTTTGAATAAATGACGGTGCTGTGGTTGATTCCGCTTTATAAAACAGGGTAAATATAGCTAAAAAAAAAAAAAAAAAGAAAGAAAGAAAGAAAGAAAGATGAGGTGATGTATGAGCTCGTCTGTCGCTGCCACCGGCCTCTTATGAAACCCGGCCCTAAACATCCCTTTCATATCAGTTTCCAAGAGAGATTTTTTTACTGCATCATTATATTAAATTGCGAATATTTTGTGCTGGATTTGGGGGCTGATGCTGAATTTGGCCGGGCGCTGCACATCGCTGCCTGTCGAATGTGTTCTGGGAAGTGGCAGTGAGCTCAAGAGTAGAATAAAAAACCAAAACAGTTCTCAAATGGCTTACCAAAATAAAAGCAGGGGAAGCGTCCTGTATAAAATGCTGTATTAAAAGTAAAGAATGTGAATTAAGATGTAGCTCATGTAGTGCAGAGTTAAATTATTGACGCCTTAACCTGAAAGAGGTATTTTAACGCTGTAGTGTTCATTTCACTTCAACACTGGAGGGGACAGGGCACACACACACACACACACACCCTCCACCCCTCTTAAACAGACAACAAGTGGGTGTGTAAAGATGTAATTTGGTAGTTGTGCCTCTCCAGTGCCTGTGACACTGAAATCTCGATCTGTCACGCCCTCAGATTTACTCTAAAATGATGAGCTGTCTGATAATATTTTGTAGTATCACTTAAACTACTTCAGTTAATTGCATTTATATTAAAGTTCAACATATGAGCTGTTTATGTTCCCGCGCTCGCTCTTTATTTTCTTTTTCTGTCACTATTCCATATTATTGTTGTTTGATTCAACAAACTGATTCATCATACATCAAATAAGGACATGCCGACTGCATATTAATTTTTTTTAACTTATTGATTTTATTTATTCATTTTTATTTAGTCTCATGCATGATCAAATAATGACATGCAAACAGATGAATCTGCTGTTTATTTATTTTATTTTATCTTATTTAATTTGATTTAGTTTAATTTCATACATGATCCGATAATGACATGCAGATAGATTCATCTGCTGTTTATCTATTTTTATCTTATTTATTTATGTATTTATTTGTTATTATCTATTATTATTCTATTATTATTATTATTATTATTAATTTATTACTTATCAAGTTATTTATTATTTTCTTTCATGCCTGATCAAATTTGATTTTAATTTTTAAAATTAAATTTAATTTATTTCAATTTTGTGCATGATTAAATAACAACATGCAGACAGTTTAATCTGCTGTGTTCATTTACCCACCCCGCTCCGCCCCCCCATGCACATCCTGTTGGTTGGTTTCAAACTCTAACATTGCAGCAAGTCTGACGTTTTACATGGAAAAGTTTCTCTGGCACTGTCTCGTCTCTCCAGCTGTCAGATAAATGTCGTGCAGGAAGAAGCAGCAGGTTTCCTCCTACATGACGAGCAGACACCGCCTCCCTCACTGTGCTGGGTGCAGAAATTACAGCCGAGGACTAAAAGGTGGCACGTTTTCTCCCATTAAGTGAGCCGGGCCGTGTGATTTGCAGCCGTGGTGAAAGTGCTCGGTGCACTTCCCGTCACTTTGTGTGCGAGGCGGCCCCCGGTGTCCTGCGGCGGGCCGAGGACTGACGAGCCGGCCCTGACAGTCGCCTGTCTGCCGGCGCCTGTAGTTACAGCCCACTTTGCGCCGCCGTCTGAATACTGATGAGGCCGAGCCGAGCGCTGAGAGCACAGAGGCATGCTGGGAAGACGGAGAGGGAAATAAATCGCCCTGCAGTATCTCTCTCAGTGCTTCTGTTTACTCCGAACTCTCCCAGCAGAGCGGCCAGTGCATTACGGCTCTGACCTTTGACCTTGTGGCTGTTGGCTCGCTGTACTGCCGCTGAAGCTCGTGCTGCATTCACTTTCAGATGGGAGCTGCACAAAAACAAGCTTCAACTCGTGAAACAAATGAACTCATCCAACCCTGCAAGGAGAAAATTCATTTTAGGGCTCTGCTCTCTTCGATTTCAGTTCAAGTGAAGTCAGAGCAAACAAAAAAACGACAGAGAAAAACAAATCATCTTCTTTGTTTGCAGCAAGAACTGAATCAATATGAGACTGTATGAGGCTGAAAATGTGAGCGCTCCCTCTGCTTGTTGGCTTCCACTTTCCCCCGAGGTGACACCATGAAGGCAACATCGTCACAGCTCTGAAACTTACAAGCTGAACTTTCAAATTTCTGAGCTGAAATGAACGCAACATGAATGCAAATGTAAAACAAGTGAAAGCCCCTGTTGGCCAATCAGCAGCAAGATGCATCTTCCCACCGTGTTTCGTCAAAATCGACCAGCGGTTTCAGTTAAAGCTGCAAAAACTGACGCACACAAAAACATGAAATAAGAATAATTTGACAATATACTATGACAACATAGAGACCATCAACCTTAAAATTACATAATCCACTTTTTTATCAGTCGAGTATAAACAGTTCTCACTGAAATCAGCCCTGAGCAGTTTTGATTATTGCAGTTTGAAAGCCTCTCTAAGTTTAGAATTCAACCTCTCGTTGTAGCGCCCCCATCAGTCTAACTGAGGAAACGTTTTTTTGACGCCAGAAAATCAAAAATTATTAACGTGATGTGTTAGTCCTCTATGAATTTTGTCAGAATCACAGCAGCACTGTCTGAGATTGAGTTAAAAATGCTGACCTGCAATCACAGACGGATAGACGGATCTTTTAGAAAAATGCATCTTTAGAGAAATAAAACACAACAAATAACAAAATAATATAAAGTAGCTTGACGTAAAGAAATTATAAAGCTGCAGACTCCATAAGAGCAATAAAAACTAAAACATACTAAAATATATGAATAGAACATCTATAACCTTTCACCTTTGCTCCTTTGCATTGACTAAATATATAATGAACTATATCTGCAACATATCTATAGGATACAATATGTACATATAAAATAGATGTACAATGATAATATATAATTTATAATATAATTAAGTACTGGGAGGCTGGGAGACTTGGTCCAGCCTTATGCAAAAGATTTTTATAATATATATAATTCAACATATGAGTAGAGTAAATATATATATAGCGCCCTCATCAGGCCAGTCAGTGTCATCGTCGTCCGAATAAAACTGTCCTAAGTTTGGATCATTAAAGCAGAGACGGAGCGGGACGGCGTGATGAAAGGGACGGAGCGTGACGGAGCATGACTTACTGAGCTTCTGACACCCGTCCGCCCTCACACACACACACACACACACACACACACACACACACACACACACACACACAGCCCAACCCAACCCCCCCGTCCATAAATAACGCCGACTATGGAGATGCTCGCCCAGTGATTACCTGGCTCTCCGCAGGTCCCCGGGACACCTCGGTCCTGTGCCCTTCAGAAATGTCAACACAGGTTATGGCGGGGGGAGGGGGAGGGGTGAGAGGTGGGGGTGGTGTGTGTGTGTGTGTGTGTGTGTGTGGGGTGGTTGGGGGGGGGGCAGCTGCTCCTGGCGCCCACACCTGATCCTATTTTAGCCCGGGCGACGGCTGCCAGCGCCGCCGGGGCCAAAAACGGTTTTAGTGAATTAAAGATGAAACGCTTCACCTGAGGCCGAGGCTGCGAAACACCGTCATGTTTGGACCGGCCAACGCTCCGCTCCAAATATAGACCGCACGCTCGCTGATTATTTCAGTTTATTATTTATTTTATTCCAGCGTCAGCCGCCTTATGGTCCTTCAAGGCACGGCATAGACGGTGCGGAGCTATTTAGGTGAGACGTGTCACTCCCGTTCAGTTTACGGTGATGTTTCTGGGTTTATTTTTTTTGTTTGGTGTATTTTTTTTGCGGTGGATAACTGGGTGATTTTTCGTCACATGGAGATATTTCCAAGAACTTCAATAAAGTTTGATGTTAAAAAAATTTCTCAGCGGCTTTTGGTGTCCGTCCCTCACAATCAAAGAGCGAGGCCTTCTTCTTCCTTCTGGAACCGCCATTCAGCCGCCGTTCAGTGATCATAAACCAGCAGCACATCGACCAGAATGCACTGCTGCAGCCTCAGTAGACCATAATGCAACGATGCAGCCTCAATAGACCAAAATGCAATGCAATGTAGCAGCCTCAATTGACCAGAATGCACTGCTGCAGCCTCAATAGACCAAAATGCAACGCTGCAGCCTCAATACACTACAATGCAATGCAACGCTGCAGCCTCAATAGACCAGAATGCACTGCTGCAGCCACAGCAGACCCAAATGTAACCAGAGTGCATCACTGCAACCTCAATAGACCAAAATGCAACGCAATGCAGCAGCCTCAATTGACCAGAATGCACTGCTGCAGCCTCATTTGCCCGGAATTCAACGCTGCAACAAGTCAGGTTGAGTTTTGTGTTTCACTTTATGCGTAAATCTGTTCATCACTGAAATTCATGAACGACAGCAGACTAGCTAGTTCCAGTTAGAAACAAGTTCATTTTCCCGTCCTTTCATGACTGTTGAAAGGCATTCTGGGAAACGCAGTTCAAGAAAAACACAAATCAAAGTGGAGGTAGACGAGGCAGGTTGAGTTGAGCCAAAATAAACTGCAGCTCCTCGGATGTGTTGAACATCACAGACGGGGGAGGCAGAGAGGAGAGTCCGAGCGGCCAGCTTCCTCGGCTTTAAAGGGGCGGTTTGGGTTCAAAAAAAAAAAAAAAGAAAGAAAAATGTGTGCGCGGGCAGGAGAAGACGCCATTAAAGGGATTTGGAGCGAACCCGAACATCTGTCACATTGATCCACTGTCAGAGACGGAGCTTTGTGCTCAGGCCATTATGTCTGGCTCTCCCTCTCCCTCGCCTCACTCTCTCTCTCTCCGCCTCGCCATCTCTTTCTCTCTCTCTTCTGTCAATGTCTCTCTTCTCTCTCGCACTTTATCTCTCTCTCACTCACTCACACTCTCTTCCATTACCATTTCATCCCCCCTCTCTCTCTCTCTTCTTTCAGTTTCGTCTCTTTTCTCAGTGCTTTCTCTCTCTCTGTCTCTGTCTCTCTTCCTCCTTCATCTCTCTCCCTTTTAGCTGTTGAAAGACGTCCTTTTCTTGCTTTCCTTGGACGTGGCTGCTCCACTTTTCATTTCCCATCAGGCTCTTGGTGCCGGGGAGACTCGGTGGGACTTTATAACCCGATGCGCCCTTTGCTCTCTTTCTAAACTTTACTTCTCTCGCTGGTAGAAACGCAGAAGTTCTGTCGTTTTATACCGTCCTGCTGCAAGTCGGCATCTTTCACAGCGTCAAAATGAACATTATTTACCTTCTGATAAGTTAGAATATGTGATTCTGACTGGAAAATGTGACTGTGCTGCGATTAAAGCATAAAAGCGAGGAAGGCAGAATCCATAGAAACATTGAACTTTGATTATGTTGGTGCATTGTGCTGTATGCTGGAGTTAAAGGAACAATCCACCCATAAATGTCTAGATTTTCAGCTGTGAGGGTCGATGAAAATGTAGATATTTTTTTAAACACATAGACTAAAAACATGCCTCGTCTTTTGTATCTTTTTTGTATCATTTTTCCTTGTTTTTTTCATGTTCAAATTATTTTTTTTATATTAATTTGTGATTTCTTTACCATCCTCTCACTTTTATTCTGCTATTCCTGTTGTTTTACTCTTGCTTTCCCTCACCTGTTTTTTTTTTTTTATATTTTCCTTTTATTCCAACTATCTTACACTATTTTTGGTTTCACATTCTCAGTCTTTACCTATATTAGTATATTAGTCTATATTTTAGTGATTTTCATATACAGTTTTTGTAATTTTATCTACATTATGTCTCCATTGCCTGACTTTCCTCTTCAGACTGAGACTGTACTGTAATTTTTTAGTAATTTGCACATGTATAGGAAAGTTGCAATACAAATAAAGCTTGATTAAGTGTTTTAACACAATTAAAAATCACAATGTCCTTGTGAACTCTTGCAGCAACTATGTCAACATGTATAATGTATTGTTAGGGTTATTAGAGAGGGTTTGGCTTAATAATGTAATAAACACGTCAAATGTACAGTGGCTTGAGTGCAAACTAGCTTTCAACTAACTTTCAAATTCAGAAAACTAAATCTGAAACTCATCTTCAGGCCACTGCAGACATTTTCACACTACACCTTACAAATTCATTTCCCCAAATTCCTCTACTTAATTCCTCTCATTTTCCCAGTTCAACAGTTCAGCACATGCACGACAAATTCAGATTCATGCAAGTCAAATACAAACTTGTGCCGGCGCTAATCAAAGCGTGTGAGCGCCTCCTCGCTGCTCCCTCGCCGCCAGAGCAGCCTCGGCTCTAAATGACAAAAAAAAAAAAAAAAATCTGAAATGTAAATGCAAACCTCAGCTCCCGCTCTGAAATTACCTCCGCCTCCACTCTGCTGCCAAACATTGGAGGAGGAAAACTTTGACTGTGGTGGGAAAAGTGTGCGGGCTTGTCACCGCACTGTCACTCTGTCACTCCTCTCATGTCGGCAGTGTGAGAGAAAGCAAAGCACTTCTCCGACTCCACATCATTTGCCGGCGTGTGGAGGTTGTCAGGAGGAGGGTTCGTGACCCCTGAATCCTGCACACGGTTCCCAAACACCTCATTAAATTTCACAAATGCTAAAACTATGGATTTGTGTTTTGTTTTAACCAGAATTTAACGGTTTAATTTAAAACTGCTGAAGGAAAGCAGCTCTTGATCATACAGAAAGCTGTTTTCATTTCGTCAAACAAGGACCTAATATGTTTTTCTTTATGTGATAATTCAGTCTGAAGTGTGTGCTGAAGTGCAGGGAGAGATAATTTAGGGAGGAATAGACTCTGAAAATGAAATGTTTCTGCTTGCAGTATTTTCATAAACTCATGCAGACTAGCAGTGGATTTGGCTAACGTTAATCAACTTGAGCCGCGACACAAATACGACACAAAACTACACAACAACATGGTGTTTTAAAAATAAGGCGTAACTTTAAGGTCAGAATATGAATTTAGGACAAACTAGCACCTTTTTAAGAATTTCCCAGTTTGGGATCAATAAAGTAAATCTATCTATCTATCTATCTATCTATCTATCTATCTATCCACCTGTTTCCTGTATTTATCAGTTAATATGCAACAATGAATGCCACCTTGAACCTGAAAATTATTTTTTATAGAGACAAAAATGACCCAGATTTAAAAGTGTGCTCCAACATTTTTGGGTGAAATACCCTTTTATCGACTTACCCAGACTGAGACAAGAGACCGTTTTCACCTCTGTATGTCCAGTGGTTCAAAACATGTTTTTCAATTCCACTGTGTAAAAAAGACAGCTTTGGAGTTGCTGTAAGGTTTATTTTTTTACTTTGACGGAGCCAGGCTAACGACTCCCATAGACTTCAAGTGTTTATGCTAAGCTAACATGAAATGCTATCCATAGGAGCTGAACCACTGGACGTCCAGAGGTGAAAATGGTATCGAACATCTTGTTTTAGTCTGGGGAAGTCGGAAAAGGTGGATTTTGCTGAAAATGTTGGAGTATTCCTTTAAAAAATGAAAAGGAGCAAAGATTATATACCTTACATGCAGTTAGCGCATGTAACAATCAAGTGTGACATTTGTTTTATTGAATGATGCATCAAAAGAAGGTTCTTAAAGGTGTCCATATTAAAAAAATAAAAAAATAAGGTTGCACACTTGAAAAAAAGCACCTGAACACTCGTCAAGTCATGCAAAGTACAAAGGAGTTTCAGCGTCGGAAATAAAACCTCGTGACTTGGCCTCCGAGGCAGGAAGTCACTTGAACTGCATGTGCATCACAGTTTGAACACACATATTAAATTTGCCTGCCACCATTTTTTTTTTTTTTTTAGCTCTCAAGCAAAAAGAGGAGAAGTGTCACAAACTCCAAACTCCATGTCACTTTTTTCCTTGATTTTGCTGCACACGTGCTGGTGTATAACCCAAATCCTAATTATTAACACGCTGCTCTTCTTCTCTTTTTTCTGTCTGTTTTTTTTTTTTTTTTTACCCCTGACAGGTCTGAAGCAGAGGCACTTGGGATACGAAGAGGTAAGAAAAAAATAAATAATAAAGTAAATGGGAAAAAAATAAAAAAATAAGCAGTACTTGTGTTCAGATCATGCTCCACTTAGGGCTTTAGATCGCCCCGGAGACAGAGGAAGCGATTAGTCAGTGCTCTCTCTCTCTCTCTCTCTCACTCGCTCGCTCGCTGTGTGGTTTGACCTCCTGCGGCGGGAGGAGATTGGCTGAGGATGTCAGCGCTCCCCCCCTGCTGAGGAGAGAGACGGGCAGAGAGAGGGAGAGAGAGAGACAGGTTGAACAGAGGCTTTTGTCTTGTCAGATAGGTGCACACACACACACACACACACACACACACACACACAGCTCAGCATATCAGAGCCTGACAGCCCGCGTTGCCTTCCTGGGTCCATTAAAACTCTGAAAACTCAGTTTGACTTCCAGCTCCTGAAGTCTGACTGCTGATGGAGAAACGGTGTGTGAAGAAGAGCTTTTAATGCATTTGATTTATTATCACTTCATTTATTTATTCATAAATACACACTTTGCTGCTCTTTTATTATGGCTATCACACAATTGTGATGCAACCTGCTGTCTATCCAGCTCTGGAAAGTGTTTTATTATCATTTGCTGTTCTTAACTAGCCCTAAAACCTTAACTAGCCCTTAGTATTCAATCAATTCGTTGATTAAAGGAAAATTAGTAAGTTATAATTTCCATAATTTATTATTTCAGTCATATATCAGGTAAAAACACCAACAATTGTCTGATTCCAGCTTCACAAAGGTCAATAAGATGCTAAGATTGTTTTCCTTTTCTGTTTTTTTGTTCATATCTTTGTAAAATTAATAGTTGTTTTGGCAGCTGGTCAGTCTAAGGAAGCAATTTGAAGAGATCACTCTGACCTCCACTCGCTTCCCTGTGTACATTAAATCACAGCCCGAATAAGTAATCCACATAAATGAAAATGAAATGAATAATTTATCTCGCAGCTCTGTTGTAAACGCCGGGTGTCTGGCAGCTCTTTCCCAGGGATAAACAAAACAAAACAAAACATTTAAGGTATGCAGTGGACCTCCTGGTAAATGATGTCATATAGGCATACACCGAGATTGTGATTGGTCAACAGAAGGCATGGGTAATGAGCTGCCCTGCAGTGTGTGGGACGGCGGCCAGCTGACTGCAGAACAAGATAAAAACAGTGGCGGCACACCGTCCAGATTCATCTGTAACAGCAGCACCGAGCAAGTCGCCCCTTTTTTGGCCACCGCCTGCTGACTCAAACATGAATAAGAGGGCTGACTGACTGTTGAATAAGCCCATTAAAAGGAAGAGCGTACACTGTCAGAAACAAGGGTACAGTAGGAGCCCATTTCTGTCCTAAAAGGTACAAACTACCCGCTATAGTGCTGATTATTGGACCTCAAGGTGATTTTGTGGACCTTTTCAGAGGCAAAAAGGTCCACATGTGCACCATTTCCTCTAAATTTTAAGGTACAACATCAGGAGACTGCATTTATCTGGTCAAATACAATGAGTGAATGAATAAATAAATATTTAAGGGGGATTTGAACTTGTAGGCTGTGGTTGAGTCGCCTTGAAATGAAATTAAGATTAGATTTGTGGATTTGAAAAATAGGTAATGCAGTTGCATGCAGTTATAATATTTGAACAAGACTGCTCTCTATAAGGTACAAACAAAACAAGCCGCTGGACCCCTAAAGGTACAAATATGTGCTTTATTTTCTGAGAGAGTAGTACTGTTAGGTGGTGAAAAGCTCCAAATAAACCTCAACTTTTCAGACATTAATCGTAACAATTGCTCTTTTTTTACTGTTATAAAAGAAGAAAACCGCTGAATATTCATGTCTTCACAGTAATTATATCTAAAACATTGCAGTTCATTTCACAAAAATATGATGATGTTTACGTGTTGCACCTTTAATTGGCAACAGTTACATGTCGGTGTTGCTCTGTGTAGAGCAAGGCACTGAGGTCAGGGGTGCGACGCTGCCGGGACGTCCCGCCCTGCCGCCGTCTGTTTACCGTCTCCACCTGCCGTTCTCTCTCTCTCTCTCTCTCTCTCTCTCTCTCACTCTCTCTCACTCTCTCTCTCTCTCTCCCTCTTTTGTCCATTTCTAGTCTTTCTTCTCTTCTTTTTCTCCCTCAATTCCGTATCCTTTATTGGCATGAGTGTCAAACAGTATTGCCAAATAGTGAAGCTAAACTGAGCACCAATAATCTTAATTTACCTAAAATATCTCTGTCTAATCATCACTTACTTATGTTTTTGATTGGATTATCGTATTTTAATATTACTCTCACTTTGGCAGTAGCAGTGTTTTAGGTACACTGTAAAAAAAATTGACTCATTTTCATTTGATTTCTTGATTTAAATCATATTTTTGGTCAGGTTGTGCTGTGTTCTCCATTTTAAGTCATTCAATCTCATCTTCAGTGCTAAAACCTTGTTTTTCTTCCATCAAAGTAAAAAAAATCTGCCAGCGGGATGAGATAATCCCACTTGTTTCCAGCACTAATCCACTCAATTGCATCATCAAGTGTTATCTTCTTGATCCTTGTGGCTGATCTGCCTTATTCTGCCGTGTTTCAGCACATTTACACTTGTTGCCTGTATAATCCTGAACCTGCACTGCAAGCAAGTGGGATTATCTCATCCCACTGGCAGATTTTTTTTTTTATCTGGTTTGAAGGAAAAGAAGATTTTAAGACCAAATATGTGTCCCGGTGACATGTAAACATGGAGATTTTTGTGTGAGTGCTGAATTGGGATTATTGTCAAATCGAATCAGGTTGGAGCCTCGTCTCCTAAAAATGACATTGTTGTACAAATAAACTGCATTCTCCATTACATTTTGAGGGGAACGTAATTTTATTGTGGATTATGTTTGTTTGTAAAATATCACAAGAACATTATTTTGTAATCACTTGGTTTAAACGGTGCGGATTCCAATGCAAAGCGATAGTGGTGTTTTTCGTGTTTTTTGCAAATGTTACATTACATAATATTACATTCCTGTAAGCAATTTACGCCTAAACCTAACCTTCCCCTAACCTTAAAGGAACAATGTGTAGAATTTACAGTGATATTTGGGTAGAAATGGAACATAGTATTCATATATATTTTTTTATTAGTGTACAATTATGTGGAAATCAGAATCTGTGCGTTTCCTTTCGCTTAGAATAAGCCATTTATATCTACATAGGGAGCGGGTCCACTTCCGCTAGGGCCGCCATGTTGTGCTGCCATGTTTCTACAGTAGCCCAGAACGGACAAACCAGACAGGACCTCTGGAGAGCGCCTTTCGCGTTTGTGCAAATGCACAGGTAGATCGGAAGTCGGCTAACGAAGCCGGGTATAAATAGTGTGCCGCACGCAGGCTTGCCATTTCGTCTTTCGAGGACTGGAAGAGAGTGTTTTGAGAGTTGAGTGTGAGAACTTTGATAAATGGAGGATCACACGTATTATTCAGCACAAGAAAGAGCGAGGAAGGGCGAACCTTCCCCTTCAAAGAAGCGAAAACGCGAAGAAGCCAAACGACTTCGAGACAGGCGAAGACAGAAAACACGAGTAAACTTCGGCGTGGCCTTTCCCAGGTGGAAATCACTCATGAGGGACAGACGACAGACAGTTCAACAGTGACGCCGAAGTCGCCTGCTTTCTGCTTGACAGGTAATGTAGACTCTCTGTGTAACTGCTACGTTACGTGGTGTATGCTTGCTTTAGCTTGAACCTGGCCACGGGGATAACGTTAGTTACCAGCACAAGTAGCCCAAGTTACCATGTTGTCACTGTTGAAAAATATTTACGAAGCCCCCTGCCCCCGGGGATTAGTCGAGAAGACGTGTAAATGTTTGTCCTGGCGTTACAAATCCATGCCCACGCATCGGGTGTGCCATCGGGTTTGCAGTCCATGGGCTCAAACTACTCGGGCACGAATTGGTAATCAGGCGGTAGGCACAGAGTTCCAAACCCAGGGCACAGATTTACGCGTGGGCCTTCTTTCCCGCAGACACCGGGGGGCTCCGCACAATATCATGTTTTTAGTTGATTTAGTTATTTTGATATGTTTGTAGAGGAAAGCCTGATCCCCGCAGATGACATGATGGCACTTGTATGGCACGCGAAGGCCTCCGTAGCTGCTCCTCCTCGGTCGGAAAGGGAGGGGGAGCGAAGCGGGGTGTTCACTTGGTTGCAATCTGCAACGTCAGCGCTAAATCTTACATACTGTTCCTTTAACCAAGTAGTTTAGTGTCTAAAGTTACAAAAATGGCTAAAATGCCACCCAACATGATGTGATATACAAGATATCTTGATTAGAAGCATATTTTTGATGCATCAGAAACAAACACAATCCATGACAAAATACATTTCCCCCTCAACATAATTAAGAAATGCAGTTTAGTTGTGTGGAAAGGTAATTTTCAGGATAAAGGTTAGCATCAGCGAGTTTTTTTTTTTTTTTTCTCCCCCTGTTCGTAACACTTTTAATTTTATTATCTGTTTGCTTCTTCTTGAATTATGCCTTATTCTTTAATGCAGTTGCTCTATTGTTAGATGGACTGTATTTGATTTGCTCGCCATTCGGAGACGCTTCGGTAATATTTGGCAACATCACGCCAATAAAGCGTGTTTCTTTCTCTCTCTCCTCATCTTGACCTCGCGTCCCATCACTCGCCTCTCTCTCTCTCTCTCTCTCTCTCTCTCTCTCTCTCTCTCTGTCCCTTGCCCTCTCTCTCTCTCTCTCTCTCTCTCCTCTTCAGCTGATTTGCGGTCTTGAATAGACGCTCTTGTTCCCGGCTGAGAGGAGAGGAGGGGGGGAGGTAAGAGCTCTTCCTTGATGGGGAAATAGAGAGAGGGAGAGAGACAGACAGAGAGAGAGAGAGAGAGAGAGAGAGAGAGAGAGAGAGAGAGAGAGAGAGAGAGGAAGAGAGACGGTCATGGGACCCTGTTTGCACAACCTGACCCATGCGAGTCATATGAGCGATGAGCCGGGACGTCCCACTCCATGGAGAGCGAGGGAGGACGAGGGAGAGGAAGGAGAGGAGGAAGACGAGGAGATTAGAGAGGGGAAAGATGGAGGATCTGGCCCGGTGGGTGAGGGCAGCGGGCGCGGAGTGTGTGAGGAGGTGCTGCTGGCGTTGCTGTGGCGAGGAGGAGGAAGAGGAGGAGGATTACGGCAGGAAATGGAGGGGGGAGGAGGAAGAAGACGAGGAGGAGGAGGAGGAGGAGGAAGAGAGGGTGGAGATGCAGGAGCTTACCTACAGAAAGAGCAGGAGTTCCACTTCATTGCCTCCTGTTGAGGTAGAGAGAGTGTGTGTGTGTATGTGTATGTGTGTGTGTGTGTGTGTGTGTGTGTGTGTGCCCTGCTCTACTTTAAAAAATGTTCTTGGCTGGTAAAACAGCAACAGGTGGTGGTTGTGGATTTGGGGATTTGCTTTGGAGCGTTTGGACATCATTTTCTGCTCCACAAAATAGATCATTTCTACATGATTGCAGTGAAAGTGGCTCGTGAATCCTGCCTTCATGTGTTTTTGTGTGTGACCCAAACAAATTCACACGCGGTGTTTTACATGCCGGACATCAAATACACACGCAGGATCGGAAACGAAACACCTGCCAAGCGCCAAAAGCCACTGAAATCTGTGTGAAATGGATCTGATTCAGCGGTCACAGTGGCTGTACACTTTTTTTTATTATTATTTTCGGTTCGAGGTAACGAATCCCGCGGCGCTTCCTGTTGAATCCACAAACATGACCCGCTGTCAAACCGTGAGCCTATACAGCTTGAGAAGCGAGGGCACGCCACTTTGTTTACTGATACAGGAAGATAAACCCCCTCAGGTTCATGCCAAGACTAATAAACCGTAGAATTGAAGGAGCACTTTTTTTCAATGCCTGTATTGAATCGGATGTTTTGATGTAAAATGCCCATTAAAAACACAAACCGTGGAGAGAAGCGCTCCTGTGTTTTGAGTTTTGAACTGCAGAGGCATTTCTGAGGTATTTTCTTTGAGAGCTGACATCAAAACAAGGTGGGGTCCGACTCAAAATGAGCATTAACCGGTCCCATCGGTGTGTTCTTCACCTTCTGCGCTTTGTTCAAACCTGCAGAAATTTATTTTAACTTCTAGCAGAGATCCTGAGGTTTCCAAAGATCCCAAACATGAGCTGCTGAATTCAGGGAAATGCGTCTAAAATGATGCATAAGACATGGAGATCTTTTCTGTTTGATGTGATGCTGCAGCCGTCTTTGAATATTTCGCTCAGTATATCGGTGTGATGGAGCTTCAACGTCTCTGCAACAAGATACACAATAAGGATGGGACTAAAAAACTGCCTTTAAAGCTCCTTAATGTGAAATTTAAGGGACATATGCGCTTACAAAACCCCTTAATTCTCCTTTTGCAGGTGCCTCAATAGCACTTCTTTCTTACCAGACGAATAACCGAGGAAATGCATCTGTCATCCTGGTCAATACATGGGACATCGTGCGTAATAGCATCCTCTTTAGGTTCAGTTATGCTCTGTTATATGTCATGTTATCCTATGAAAAAAACACGTGATGTAACGGCTGAGTGTGTTTTCAGGAGGAGCAGTTTCGAGGGGCCCGAAGTCGCCTCGGCACATGAATAATCATGCGAAAACTTTGAATTCAAGTGAGAAAAATAAAAAAGAAAAGCAGAAAAACACCTCCTGCGACGACGACGGCGATGTTCAGCCGGGTGATCCATTAGCTCTTATGAAAGCTCGCGTTCCCACCCTGCCTCCATCCGCCGTCTCTCTCCAAGCCATCCGCCCACCTCGCCTTCACTCTCTCCCACAGCTTCGGTTTGATGTATAACACACAGAGCTGATAAAAAAAAAGGTGATAAAAAGACAAAAAAATAAAAAAAATAAAAATAATAAGGAGAGTTTGTGCAGATGAGATTAAATAAAATCTCCAAGGGGTTCATGAGAGGGAGCGCTCCTTTCTGTCTCCTTGCCTGAGGGTGGAGTTCATGTGTTTCCCCCCCCTCACTCATGATATTGTCACATTCATCATTGCATGGCAGCTGCAGAGCACAATATGCACACTGTGAGCGGGGAGTCTTTCTCTATGTATTTAAATGTGTTGTGCTTTGCGTGGGCAGCCGGGACTCTCAGTGTTGCCACAAGCAGCTCATGTGTGGGCAGTTTCTAACTTTTTAAGGGGATTTTTGAGTTGTTTTTTTTTTTCGTGAGATGTTGCAAAAAAAAAATGAAAAGAGCATCAGAGGTTGAAAAAGGTCTCCCTTCTCCGGCTCGCAGCTCAACGACCCGTCCGACCCGGCCTACGCCAAGCCCCAGCCGCACTGGTTCCACACCCTGCAGGTCCGGCGGCTCCGGGTGCAGCGGGGCCGCAGCAACAGCGACCCGCTCGGGGGGAACAGCTTCGAGCAGGACTTCCAGTGGGTGAGTTGTTTTACTAACACGCATTTTGTCTCGTGGGTTAAAATCAGCTAAAATCAGATGTTAAAAAAAAAAATCATCATAAAATCACCTCACATGACCTCCTGTAAAAGAGAGCATCTTAAACAGAGACATCATCCTGCACTAGTGGCTTTAAATCAAAATTTTAACCAATAAAACCTTTAAACATCCTCTCTCATCCACCCGTCCCTTCAAAATAAAATTGTGATTTTTTTCCCAAAGTCACATCCTGTTGGCTTTAGACTTTAGACCCGCCGAAACTCTGTGTTTCAACAGGAAATACATCAAATTAAGAAAATAAGAGTCCTTTTCATTGGCCTTTTAAAGACAGAATGAGTAGGATTTTCTTTAACATGTATAGACTCATCATGAATTGTGAGCCACTAGAAGTGTGTGTTGGTGTGTGTGTACTGTTGGCCTATTTTTTCCTAGGATGGCGACGTTACGTTTAGCTCAGCCAGGGAGGAGGGGCTAAAAACCACCGAAACTAGAGTTATGAGGTTCTCCCATGACAGCAGTAACATATGTGTTTTTTTTTTTTTGTTTGTTTGTTTTGTTTTTTGTCTCCAACAGAAAACAGGTCTGCAGTTTGGAACAGCCAACTCCTACCTGAACCTGGAGAAGCTGGGAGAGGGAGCCTACGCCACCGTCTATAAGGGAATCAGCAGGTACAGCCAGGCGGTCACTTCTTTAGAGCGCAGAGGTTTCATTTCATTTTCATTTAAGTTGACATGAGTCTTTTATTAAAGGTCAGATACAGGCCAACAGTGTCAACACTGCTGCCAGTACAATGCAGCTGACCCCAGACATTAAAAAAAAATGTTCACAATTACCTTTTAATAGGTAAATAATGCTTAAAGTTGACGCAAAAATACCGTTTTTCGAACTTCCTCAGACTGAGACAAGATGTTCGATACCACTTTCACCTCTGTACGTCCAGTGGTTCAGTTGCTATTTGTAGCATTTGGTGTTAGCTTAGCATAAAGACTTGAAGTCTATGGGAGTTGTTAGCCTGGTTCTGTTTTAGAGCAACTCTGAAGCCACTTTATCGCTTAATTAGACGCAAATGAACTTCTATTAAACTGGCACATGATCCAACGTGTAAATAAGACAGTTTCAGAGTTGCTGTAAGGTTTATTTTATACACTTTGACAGAGTTAGGCTAACGACTCCCATAGACTTCAAGTCTTTATGCTAAGCTAACACAAAATGCTACCCATAAGAACTGAACCACTGGACGTCCAGAGGTGAAAATGGTGTCAAACATCTTGTCTCAGTCTGAGGAAGTCGGAAAAAAGGGGGTTTTGCCCAGATGCATTTTAATGGGTTTCAACGGCCAGTTTTGTGTGTTAATATAGCTTCATATTTTCCATTACATGGCCTATTGTATTAGAGCTGCAAGCTTATGAGCAAATGATTAATAGCTCAAATTATTTTCTCACTGTAAATGGAGAAATGTAGGTAATGTTTTCTTTTAAATCAATTTCTCCCGACAAAGTATCTCCAAACCAACCAAATCAGAGGTTGTGTGATAGATGATGACCAGTCTGCAGATATCAGAGAGACTTTTTGTTTGCAATATGCAATCTCTGAAGCATGCACTCAGGGTTATCATTAGGTTAGGGATATTTTGATACTGCAGCTGTTAACAAACACAAAGCTCGGATAAATCCAAAGTCAGATACTGTCCATTGAAACATCCTCCGTTAAAATGAATGGCCTCTGATCTCTGTTGAAGCAGCGCGGCCGGACGACGTGAACATGCAGATTGTTTTGCGCAGGAATCCTCCCTGGATCCATTAACCAGACGGCGGTGCGGTAACAATCTACGAGCTCGTAAAGTTTTTACACAAGACTCGTTTTATAAGGTCACTTCAGCGTCCAGGAGGCACATAGACCTCTGATTATTTATTTATTTGTACTTTTCCATGAGAAAACACCGGAGGAAGGAGATAAAGACAGAAGAAATTAGAAACGGGTGCTGATCTGATGTGGAAAAACAAGAGTCTACTTCGAGGAAGCAAAAACCTAATAGATAACTAATAATTGACGACAATACCCAATGAGGAAGGAAACAGCATCACAACAGCAAAGATACAGAAGCTGCCAAAGCAGAATGATTTAACCCTTTGAAACCTGGAAAAATTCACTTAAATTCTTACAAAAAAAGGGAGAAAAGGCAATTAGCAAATTAACAAGAAATGACTGGAAAATTAGCCAGAAATTTGCAAAAACTTACACGAAAATGACGAGAAAATGACAAGAAAAAAGGAAGAAAAAAAACTACAGCATGAGTCAGGTTGTGCAAGAAAACTACAGTATTTAAAATTATTCAGAGAAAATTACCAAAATTACTATTAAACTACTGGGGGAAAAAAAATAATAATAAATAAAATAAAATAAAATAAAAAATACAAAAAATGGCCAAAAATTTCACCTCAAAAATAAAATAATAATAATTTTTAAAAAAAGTGAATTTTGCTCTTGGGATAAAAAAAAAACAAAACAAAACAAAACAAAAAAAAAACCTTTCACAGTCTGAGCTTGTTGCCGCTGGTCTTTTGGGATTCAGAGGGTTAACTGGTGGGAAACTGACTTTCTTGGCGCCTCGGTGTCATTGGCTCACAAGCTCTGATTCTTGATATAATGACGACGCTGCGATGATGCGATTCCCTTTGAACATATTTTAATATTTTACAGTGACTTTTTATATGTGTTTCTGTTTACTCCGTGCCATGGAGATTTACTGCAGCTCGTGCGCCTGTCAGCGGCTCACGTCAAAACTTCTGAGCCGCTTTCTGTGAGATCTGCTGGGCAGCGAGCTAATGAGCCAAGGAGCAATTAATTAGATTTTGGTGCTGATCTGAATCTGGGATTTCTGCCATTTGAGCTCTAAATATGAAACAAACCGACACAGAGATGTTGTTTGTGTGCTTGTACATGGGTTTTTGTGCGGTGTAAGGAAATACATTTTATTTAAATATGAAGTGACCGGCGCGGTGTGTTTGGGTGTCACTCTGCGGTCGGGAGTTTGTGCTCTCCAGCTTCTTCTCATGTATTGTTATGAATAATAGTTTTTTCCCCCGTGGTCTTATTATGATACTGAGGGGAACACTAAACACGTGCATATCATCAAATTTAAAGTTAGTATCATATATTTATATTTAATTAACAGCACCAAACGGATCTGTACTGGCCTTAGTTCAAAAAGGTTCATCATGCCTACTTTTCACATGTGAGTTACTGTTGTTTTTCAGGCAAAATCAAGGTAGATAAAGGTAATAAAGGTAAAATAAACATCTTCTACCTTGATTTTTGCCTGAAAAAAGTACCAGTAACTCACATGTGCTGGCCTTAAAAACAATATGGGCTGATGGATCATGATCATGGCTATTTTTTCCTTTGTATATTTTATTATGTCTCTCTCTCTCTCTCTCTCTCTCTCTCTCTCTCTCTCTCTCTCTCTCTCTCTCTCTCTCTCAGGATAAATGGACACTTAGTGGCTCTGAAGGTGATTCGTATGAAGACAGAAGAGGGTGTGCCCTTCACTGCTATCAGAGAAGGTGGCACACACACACACAAACACACACATATACACACACTGATGTATTCTCCCTCTCTCTTATTATATCTCTCTCTGTGTCTCATACACACACACACACACACACACACACACACACAGAGAGAGAGAGCCAGAAGCATCTGTGATCTGCATTAATCCATCTCTGGTTGTGCTGTATGTGTTTGTGTTTGTGTGTGTGTGTGTGTGTGTGTGTGTGTGTGTGTGAAGCCTCCCTGCTGAAGGGTCTGAAACACGCCAACATTGTGCTGCTGCATGACATCATCCACACCAGAGAGTCGCTCACCTTCGTCTTTGAGTACGTGGTGAGTAAACGACACGGAGCCCGTCTGCGACTTAAACCTGCAGCTTTTTATTATTATTATAAAGAAAAGAAAAGAAAACAGGCGTCTGCAGCTACAACTGGAAGCTACGGACGTTTCCGAAGATAAATGTCCACACAGGTGAACAGTGAAGTAATCTGACAGGAAGGGGGCGCTGTTGTTCCAGAGAAAACTCAGCTAAAGCTCCCAGAGTTCATGTTGCTTTTCTCCACATTAAATGAACAATTAAACCAGTTTCACGTGACCGGTGGTGGACGAAGCGCGCCACAACATTGGACGGGACGCATTTTACTTTGAAAGCAGCTGGACGACATATTTCCACTTTTACATCAAACCCAGTTGATGAAAATGAAATATAGCGCAGTAAAAAAAAGTCGAGCATATGTCTTTTTTTGCAGAGTAAAAGCTTCATTACCACTTCTAGTGTTGTTTGTATTGTTTATATCTCGTTTTTATGTATATATTGATTGATGAAAGAAATCACATAAACTCTCCAGAATCCACTGCAACAGCTCATTGGTAAAAAATGCTTTTTTATTGCCTCTCTGTGGGACTTCTTCTTCTATGTGCATGACTGTTTTTTTGGCAGGCACTTCTCTCCGGAAAAAAAAAAAAAAAAACATTAGCTTGATAAATGTCTGTAATTAGAGTAGCCATGGGAGACAAACTACAAATTAACCCTAATGCGTTACATGAGATACAGCACCTATTTGTTGATGTTTCCTGATGCCAAATTACAGGTTTATCCTCTTCCTCTCCTTATCGTGTAAGCTAATATTGACCAGGGGCAGGGCAGATTGATTTTGGCAGGGGGTGAAAACGCCACTGCGAGAGACAGAGTTTGGGCTGGTTTTTCTTATTTATGTTCCACTGGTTCAGATGCATTCAGTCTCCAATGTTGGACAAAAAAAAAAAAAAACACAGCTTTCGTGTTGATACATGATTGAGTGCCGGCTTCACGGTCTGTTTTGCTTCTTTTTCTCCTCCTCTGTCCTCCAGCAAACAGACCTGGCTCAGTACATGACGCAGCATCCCGGCGGCCTGCATTCGTACAACGTCCGGGTACGTTCACGACGAAAACTTTCACCCAGAGAAAAGCCACGCGGGTCTGGAAACTCTGGAGATGATTTGGATTACTCCCTGGCCTTGAAAAGCTCGGGCACTGCAAAATACGGGCAGAAAAATCTAGTTTTTATTCCTGTTACCTGTGACTAATGTTGATTTAGAGGTAGTATCTCTGACAAGCTGTTTTACATGGTGAGATGGCAGGTTGGCAGTCATGTTATCAGCAAAAATAATATTAACTCTGCCTGAAATATTCAAAAGATTTGGGAAAAAAAAACGGAGAAGGTGCACGCTGCAAAAAAATCTCCATCTTTCAAAGTAATCCAGTCTCATCTTCAGAGTTAAAATCCTGATTTTCTTCAAACAAGGTGACAAATCTGCAAGTGGGCGCCATAATCGTGCTTGTGTCCAACGCTAATCAACTTGCATCAAGTGTGATGTTCAAGTAAAACTGCAAATGACTTGTTAAAATGAGGATTTTTGTAGTGCAAAACTCTGCTATTCCCTCTCTTCACTCCCCAAAGTCTGTTTTCTGACAGAAAATGATCAAAATCCTCAATATTTTAAGATTTCAGCTGGACCATTTTATATTCATATCTTCCTATTTTTGCACACTAATCCAGTATGTTCCTCCATCTGTGCAGTAAAGTGTGTGTGTGTGTGTGTGTGTTATCTCTGGGGCTGTGCTGGCAGGTCCTGCAGTATTTCCAGCTCTGCCTCATGTGTCAGCTCATGTGGGAAGGTTAATTTTCTGGATCAAACTTTAATTTGCTCGAGATTGAACTCTTCACCTCCGTAACCCTCCTGCCTCCTCGTAACTCTCCGCCAAACTCAAACTCCTGCAGTTCGGTCACTGCTGGCACTTAAATGTCTCTCCCCGCAGTCTTCCTCGCAGACAAATAGAGCGAAATAAACCTCCAAACAAATGAGTTTTTCGTGCTCAAGTGGCGGTTGGCTGAGATAAATGTCAGCAGGCTGCGATCAGACTCATTTATCTGCTGGATTCGTGTTTTGTGTCTGCAGATCTTCATGTTCCAGCTCCTGCGAGGTCTCTCCTACATCCACGGCCGCAGGATCCTCCACCGAGACCTGAAGCCCCAAAATCTGCTCATCAGCTACCTGGGAGAGCTCAAACTGGCCGACTTCGGTAGGGGCAAAAAAAAAAAACGAGTCGAGAAACCCAAACAAACATCACATCCCTACTTTCCTGTTAGAACAGTGTTTTTTTTTGGCTTTCCCTGATTTTTGAATCCAACTACCCCATTTACCTGACTGCAACATTTGGCTTAGAAAACTGCAAAAACAGAGATTTCATGCAGAGAAGGAATGATAACCTGCTTTTTGAAGGGAAAAAAAAACATTACACATTAGAAATTGAGTGAATGAGCAGCAATTCGTGCCTCCTGAGCAGATTTATTTTAAAACTGTGGCCATAATATTCCAGTAAGTCGGTGGTTTGTGTGTTTTTTCCTCTGAACTGGTTCTTCTGGGTCATTTTACGAGCCGCCTCTTCATCTTTTCATTGTTCGCCTTCAAATTCAAGGTGCAAACGTACACTTCCTTTCTCTTCTGCGCTGCTTGCCTCAACATTTAAAAATTAGAAATATTGTTTATAATTGTAGTTCTGTTTCATGTTTTAAATCTCACAGTTATTACCAAAATTGTGAGATTTATAATATAATCAAAATCTATATATTTAATCCCATAATGTATTCAGAATTTTTTTTTTTTTTTTTTTTTTGTATATTTTTCCATTTTCAGATTTATTTTATGTACCTCCTGTAGTTCCTCCAGGCACCACTAGGGGCATTCATATCCCCATGTTGTGGCCTTAGAGCGTTCAGTAACGTGATGCACCAGTCCTCCCAGCTTGACCACAGCTGCGTCAGCGGTGCTGCATTACAAAGTCTGAAAACTCTGGAAAGTTCACATTCGAAAAGTGAAATGTTTTTCTAACAAAAACTCTTTTTGTCTGGAAAGTTCATCAAAGTAAAAGACGTAGGGGATGTTAGGATGCTGTTTGCTCTGCTGCTTGTTGCTTGTCAACATCAAGTTGCAGTACCCTTTTTTTTTTTTCCGGTGAAATTACAACTATTTGTGAAAGCACTACCAAGGTGTTTCATCCTGGCACAAGGATACAATGCATACCTTTACTGTAGATGCTTCCTGTCGGATCTACTTTTCCATTCAAATAGGAGAATAACTAGAAAAGAGCAGTTTAATTTCTGAAACAAATGGGAAATGGGACATGTTGCTTTTCATATTGTCATAATCCTCGTTATTGGTGCTCATTTATGTGCTAAAAATGTTATTTTTTGCTAATCCAGTGTTGTGGATTAGCAGCCCAGAGGAGCACAGAGCAACTGATGAGGAGATTTCACCACCACGTGGACTCGACCCAAGCCTGCCGGGACCCGACTTGGACAAAAAATTAGAAATTACGTCCGGGTTCAGGTCGGGTTTGGTCACCTTGGTGTTATTTTAAAGAAAAAATTATGGACCTACTGTCTGTTCTGGGTGAGTTCCTGCACAGTGCTGGAGTTTACGTGACGACACTGAAGGCGACACGTCGGCTATTTCAGGCGGTAAATGCAACCGAGCGATGGAGGACAAGCAAAATCTATCAGTCTGTATGGGACATTCCTGGCTAAACAAAGAATAAATTAATAAAATCAGCCGCTTAATCGAATGTCAGAGTGCGGTTTAGGTGTAGAACTGAAGACAAAACAGTCACAGAAACTTAAATCTAGACGCCCACTGACCTTATCAAGTGAATTTGTGACGTAAAACAAAAGGTCTCTTGCAGGTCTGGCCCGCTCCAAGTCCATCCCCAGCCAGACCTACTCGTCCGAGGTGGTGACGCTGTGGTACCGTCCCCCCGACGTCCTGCTGGGCTCCACAGACTACTCCACCGCTCTGGACATCTGGTCAGACACATACACACACACACACACACACACACACACACAAAATCAAGATCAAGAGGTCAAAATCAAGTCTTAAAACCTGACCTTGAAAAGGAAACTCGATGTCACAAAATCAATTATTATTATAAATAACCCATTTGTCAGGCTGGGTATCATCTGAAAATATTTTAAATTATCGATGCCAGCCTGGGGATCAATACCAGCGCTTTCATCAATACCTTTATTCACATGTTTTTACACAGTAACACAGTAGGCAAAATTTCCCACGAGTTGTGTAGGAACTATAGGAATTATATGCAAGTCTGGAAACTCTGGAGATGATTTGTATTTTTGTATTTCTGTCAGGTTGTCATGTTGTTATACTGTCCAAATATTATCAGTAAAAATCAGATTCCCTCTGACCGAAATCTTCAAAAGTAGGAAATTATGGTTTATGGGAAGGTGCTTTAAAATGGAGAATGTGCACACCGCATTAATCTCCATTTTAAGAAGTCCATTTAGTCTTTTAATCTTGTTTTTCCTCCAACCAAAATAAAAGAAAAGTAGAAAATCCTAATCCCACCTGTCTTGTGTTTAAAGGTTAAAGTCTAAATCTGTTGAAACAAGGCCGAATAAGGCAGATCAGCCCACTAAGGTGGAGAAAATGACACTTGATTCGAGAAAAGTCTGGAAACAAGCTGATTAGCGCTGGAAACGAGTGGGATTATCTCATCCCTCTGGTGGATTTTTGTACTTTCTTTAAAGAAAAAACAAGATTTGAGCACTGAAAGTCGGACTAAATGACTTAAAATGGAGAATACAGTCCAACACAACCTGAGTTATGATCTTAAACCAAGAAATAAAACACTTTTGAGTTCCCAAATCATGAATCAAGCGCGTTATTTTTCACGTTTCCTTCATATCGAGCAGATTAAGGGGAGGAGAGGATCCGAGGGTGGGTTTGTTTTCCTTGAAGCGCTCGCGGCCTCGGGGTCATCTTGTGCGTCGGGGCCGCTCTGGCGCGACGCCCGTCCACATAAATACGCCGGCGAGTCCTCGAAGCCGCTCTCGGGTCAAACAAACAGCCCGGCATCTCTCGCCCTCTCGGTTATGAGTGTGTTTGTGCCGTTGCGTGTCTCCAGAAGTTTATCGTCTTGGCCCCGCTGTTATCTCCCCTCCATGCCAAACACCAACACAAACATTTGGAAATCAAGCACCTTAGGAGGTTTTTTCTCTTCTCTTCTTTCGCCCGAGCTGGAGGGACTTAACATACACATGCATCAATTTATTGAAGAAGTATTTATGTGCCCGAACATTAATGATGTCTGGGCATGTTTCTCCACGGCCTTTTCCAGATAATGGATATTAGAAACATGTGCCGTCAAAGCTGGGAGTAAACAGAGAAAATGACTAACAGAGTTTAGCCTTTTTTTTTTTTTTTTTTTTTAAACATAGCCACATCAGACTGGATCTTCAAACCCTCTGCTTTTACGTCTCATAGATCGCTCTGTACATTTTGCATTATTTTTTTTTTCTTTTGGCGTTGATCTGCGGCAGTGTGGTTGAAAACTCGCAGCGATACCTACAGCTCATGATGCTTTTAATTTAGATTGAAATTGACGTTTTAGATATTTAGGTCATGCTTTTATCCACAGAGAGACTTCTAAAGTGGGCTTAAATGCTATTACCAATACTGTTACCATGCATGACAGTAATAGTAAAAATGCTAATATAATATGGCCAAAACTGAGTAACAAAATGCCTCAAGAGCAATAAAATAAAATATGGAACAATAATGAAACAATACAACAATCAAGAGCAATAAAAGTCAAAATGCAAATCAGCGGAACGCAAAGATAAATGAAGCAAAATGGTAATAAAATAAAAGCCCTGAAAGCTGCAAAAACACTGAAAACAAAAACAAACGAAAAGAAGAAACAGAAGAAGAAGAAGAAAAGGCCAACATTTAAAAAAAAAAAAAAATCCATCAAAAAATACCATTGCTTTCTTTAGATATTAGTGGTTAAAATTATGTATTAATATTAATCAACAAGTAAGTAAGTAAATAAATAAAAAGTAAAAATATTTAAATATAATAAAAAATATGATTAAAAATAAGGGCTCAGAGGAGAGGAGTGTGTCAGGGCAAGAAGGAGAAGAAGGTGATTTCATGATTAAGAAAAAAAAAATAAACATAATTTTCTGTTTCCTCCTCAGGGGAGCCGGTTGTATTTTCATCGAGATGCTGCAGGGGGCGCCGGCGTTCCCGGGCGAGGCCGACGTGTTCGAACAGCTGCAGAAGATCTGGGCCGTGAGTACCAACCTCGCTTACCTCGCCGTGCACTCTCAGTTTGGAAAGGTTTTTTCACGAGGACAGAAAAGGCGAGAAAAGCATAAAATGTCTGGGAAAGTACGGACAAAAAAAGAAAAAAAGAAAAAAGAATAAAAAAGCAGGTTCACAGATTATTTTTGGAGGTTTCCAGTGCAGATAACATGATGTCTCCTTGTTTTTTATTCTTATTATTAGCACAGTTTTTTCTTTGCTTTGCCAAAAGTCCCCGTCACAGTGCATGTGGTCCAGGCTGTCGCATAAAAATATCAAAATAACTATGAAACCGTTGGTGTTTAGTGTCCTGGTTGTTGCCGGGCTCAGACCCGCGGCCTCTCAGTGACGGGACGTCTCTCTGAACGCCCCGCAGGTTCTCGGCGTCCCGACCGAAGAGAGCTGGCCCGGAGTGAGCGAGCTGCCCAACTACAAACCAGGTGAGCTGCACCTCTCACCTGAGCCCCGCCCCGCCCCGCCCCCTAGCTGCACGGCTGTACAGGGGTGGGAAATATCCTGCGATTTTCCAGCAACTTTCCAGAAATTTACTACGGGAAGTTAAGCCGGGGAATTTCAGAAATATTCCAAGCTGGAGACTTTCCATGGGAGTTAACAGGAATATATGGGAAATAACTGGAATTTACAGGAAATAACGGCACTAAACAGTAAATTTGGGGTACAAACTGTATCATATGCAAACATAAATATAAACATGTTATTTTGTCATGTTTGTTTGATTTCCCTGGTAGAGGCTAATGTGCAATGTTACAAATTTCCAGTTTATTCCTGGTAATTCCCATAGAAAGTTGGAATCCCACTCAGCAGCCAATCCAAACACCCCAATCTGGGCTCTGAGCAATTTCTTACAGAGGTTTCTTTCTTATCCGAAATGGGAATAATGCCACATTCATGTCTCATGAGAGTAAATTTAATATCAGGATGTTTTTCCAAGCTAGAGCCTGGAAACATTTGCTTATCCGGAATACTTACAAATTAATTAAAAATCAACAATAAACAAGCTGCAGCCGATATTATTATTATTATTATTATTATATTTGTGCATCAAAAATTTAACTGATTACATCCTCACAATGTTTTATATTGTCAGGAAAAAGTCAGTTTTGTGCACTTATACAGTGCATTTATCTTTATACTTCACTCCCATGTAACTTAAACTGTCTTCTGGTACATTTGTTTTGATTTAATATTCATTTTATGATTATGCTGATTCATTTTGTGAGATTTTAAAACAATGATACACTCCCATTTGTAGGCTTATAGTGCTTTTCTTAGTACCCAAAGACACTTTACAGTAAAAAAAGGATTTTAAAAACCTCATATGAAATCACAATAAGTCCTTAAATTAAAACAAGCATTAAAACCAGCTGTATTTTAGACGCTGTGTAAAACTAATAGTGCTTTTGCTGCACAGTTTATGGTAAATATGGTAATTGTCTTCCCATAATTAGATTTACATTGGCATCTGTAGTTTTGCAGCTTTTTTTCCACACAGTATAAATGTGCATCTGTGATAAAAAAAAAAACACCATCATGAAGCCCAGACAGCAGGTTACGTTTTTAGCCACTAGGAGGCGCCTTCAGACTGTTAAACAGTGGCCGCGGCTCTGCACCGAGGCCTTAATCTCAGAGGTCCTGGCTAATATGAGTCAGAGCTGCTTCCAGAGCCAGTCTGCAACCGTACAACTGGAAAATACACTTTATGCTTTGCACAGCCTCACCTCAAACCGCCCTGCTCGAAATTTCAACCTCGAGTATTCCTGCTTTACTGGAGAGAGAGAGGAAAAGAGAAAGACAGAGACAGAGAGGGAGGACGTCGTGCATCAGGGATTATGTGTAGGATTCAAAGTCACATCGTTGAGCATGCATTCGAGACGTCTGTCCGCCGCTGAGCCACCGAATTCATATTTCTGCCCTTTTCTCACTGCCCCCCCTCCACCCCTTCCCTGTCCCGTCGCATGAAGATGAGTAGATAAGACAGGAATGTGCAGCCTTGAGTCCGGGCCAGCCGGTAATCCTATACGCCGGATTGCTCCAGACTCCACAGCATCCAAATCGCAGAGGGGGGAGGAATGTCTCAAAGACTATTATAAACAAAGTACCAAAAAGAAAAACAGCGGGAATTAAATTCATCTGGAGGGGCTGATGGGAGCGCCGGTGCGCGCGGTCGTGTTGGACGCATGTTTCACACAGTTTGAATTCCAGCTGAATGCCGACCCTGCCAGCTCGGGCCTGAAGGGAGAGCTCGGAGCGTCTGCCGCCGTCTTCTGGTGTTTTTTCATTAGTGAGATGGCAGGAAAACTCAGAGGGAGACACGGAGGAGGTTCAACCTTCCTTTTTTTTTCTCTTCTTCTTTACAGAGATTGCAGGGAAGCTGAGAAAATCATAAGGCAGAGCACAGAGCGAGAGACGCCTTTAACCCCCTGAACTCTGTTTCCCGCCTCCATTTCCCTCCAGGTTGCTTCAAACTCAGAAAAAGGATCATTTTTCCATGTTGCATGACGATATCACATACATGTTTTGCATCACATGACACCACACTGACACCGAGTGAAACATGCAAAGCCGAGGTGCTGTTGTTTTACGGCTGCAGAATCACATCAAATAGAAAAGATCTTTATGTCTCGTGCATCATTTTAGACGCATTTCCCTGGAATTCAGCAGCTCATGTTTGGGATCTTTGGAAACCTCAGGATCTCCACTGGGATTTAAAATAAAGCTCTGTGGGTGTGAACAAAGCTCGGTCGACATTACTGAACGTTTTCACAGCGATCACAATGCTGTAATGTCTGAATGAAAACGAGCTACAATCGCATAAACTTGTAAAAAAAAAAAAAGTGTAAAATGCCAACAAAATAATCCTACAGTGAACTTTTAAAATCTCTGGCAAGAAAACACAATCGTAACTGTGTTTTAATCTCTGGCAACAAGACGTGATTGGTATTGAAAAACAAAAAACAAACAAAAAAATTAAAAAAAAACCAAAAAAAAAACAATATTCTAGACTGAGGCATTTGTCGATCACTTGCGGCCCCTACTGGCCGGTCAAGGGAATTGAAGCGTTAGCATGCAACTGTAGTGTAAAACAGGTTTTTTTTTTTAAAGATTTTGAGTCACTATAACCACGAGACATCTTTGATCGTACAGTCATGAGAAATATTAATCTGTCCGAGATTAGCTGCAGACAGATACACACGACTAAACACACGATCCCCTCCAGGCTGCCACCGGACGGAGCTAAATACATACTTATTTTTTTCCAGTTCAATCGATAAGATCCTCATTTAAATCAACACTCAGCAGTTTTGAGCGCATAAGGCTCCTTTAAGTACTGTTCAACTTTGGCATGACTCATTTAAAACTTAAGACATGTTCAGGAAATGATAAATATGCATTTTCCTTGATTCATATTGCGTAAAAACACGTTCTTTGACAGCTAAGTGATGCTTTTATCAAACAGTGTGTGCTTTTATGTGATATCACATGTTAGGATATTTAGTTTGTGTGGGTTTTTTTTTTTTTTTTTTTTTTTTTGGGTGTCTTTGCCCCTTTAAATTCAGAAGAAACAGCCATTTAGCAGCCGTTTCAACAACCACACCAACTGGTTCAACTCTAAAGTCCGCCCCTTGATCCCTTAATGCGCACAATCCTCGTTATAATTTGCAAAAACAACAGCCGTTTCTCAGCTTTTATCCCGTCTGACCTGCCAATATCATCTCAGCTCGACTCCATTCAGCATATCTTCATTTTCCCCGAGCTGGCACTATTATTCCAGGGTTTAGCGCGGTGATATATTACCTCTTCACTCGCTGTTTGTGTTGGATCGCCGGTGTAATTAGCTCGCCTGCTCATCTGTATTGTGAGAATGGGAGCTCGTTATTTATGTTGGCCGAGCCGTGCCAGAGACTTGACCACGACGCTGCACTTCCTACAGGTCCACGCCGCTAGATTAAGGCCATAAATTACTTAATGCCCCTTTAACCGCTGCCTCCGCCATGTGGGCCTTTTCGACTTAAGTGTGTGGTGTGTGTGTGTGTGTGTGTACAGTGTGTGTGTGCACGGTTTCGACTCGCCGAGCTCCGAGTCGATGATGAAACGGAGGAAGAAAAGCACCAGACGACTTCCAGACTCTGTGGTTTTTACAAGTAGAGCTGCACTGACTCATCTTAATCTGTGGGTGTTCTGCATATGTGCATGTGTGTGTGTGTGTGTGTGTATGCACTCGCATGTGTGTGTGTGTGTCTTTGTCAGTGTATGTATGTGGTTGTGTGAGAACGTGCGCGCCTTTATTTGCACCTGGATCTAAGTGCTTACTCATCAGCATGTGTGCGTGCTTGTGTGTGCATGTGTGTGTGTGTGTGTCCACTTCAGTTCATAGGCATGCTTGACCATGTGTGTGTGTGTGTGTGTGTGTGTGTGCTTGCTAATCACCGGTTCGTGTGCCTGCCTGTGCCGAAAACTAACTAAGACTACAACTACAACTAACTGCCGCCTACAAGCCACAGAGGCACTTTAAGCCCCAAAATACACCGTCCACGTTTTGCTCCGCTGCCAGACAATTCGATTTTTTCAGGACGGAGCGGGACGTCAAAACAACGGGACGGCGTCCAGAGAGGCAGCGAGGCGAAGCACCGTGACCGTCTGCCGCAAAAAACCTGACAGACACCGTCGGTTTCTGTCCTTAAAGAGGCAATAAGTCGCCTACAACCTTTAGAAATCTCTTTCTCTGTGAGGAAGAGATCACACAAACTTTTTTTTTTGGCTCTTTGCTGATTGAAAAAAAAAATTATTCCTGCTATTTTCAACACACTGACACTCGATCCCCCAGAAAAATCCCTGAAACAAGTGAAACCGCACTGGAGGCAAGTGGGACTTTCTCATCTCACTGGCAGATTAACTTGTGTTTGAAGTGAATACGCGACTGAATGACTTATTAAGACGGAGATTAAATCTTGCAACACTGGAAAGTTTCCTCGTGCGGGTTTAAGGCAGTTACATCATAAATACATAAACATATTACAGAAAATGGACCAACTTACATGTTTTTACACCGTCTTCAGGCATAATCTGACCCTTAGAAAGAAATATTTCCAAGTACTTTCCCCAGAATGTAGTCCACTGGAAAACTTTGCATGAACATAAAAACTATAATGGATGTTTTTGACATATTCCTAACAAAATTACGGAGGATTATAAAATTCAAACGGAGAAGTTCAAGATTCCCGTGCCATGCCATGTGCACAGTTTTGGATGGATGGCGTGGTGCAAACTGGCTAGCTTCATGAACTAATGCATGATGGAAAAAACACAGAAATTGATGACATCACAGTTTGTTTTCATGTTCATTTTCCTTGCTTTCCCACTGGACACCAGCAGTAAAGATGCATTCACTAATCAGCTGAAATATGCAGTAAAGCTTTGAGAGCAGAGACTGAGAGCGTCTTGAAATGTCATTTTTTAAAAAAGCTTTTTTTTTTTTTTCCTTTTCGTACCGCAGTCGGCGAAACCTTGAAAACCCTTCCGGCGCGCTTCTGGATTTTGTATCCCTCGCTTTCACGAAAGTGTTAATTTTCAGCCCGGGGGGAAAGTTTGAGCTCACTTGGCGATGCCGGGTTTGATGTTCACCTTAAAAGTGCAGAGAGCAGGCCGGGGAGTGAGCTCCGAGCGCCTGGCAAAGTAATCAATGAGTCACTGGTATTGATCGGCGCTCGAGCAGATCCTGCAGATGTGCTGCAGCCGTTTCATTCAATTATGTGGCCATAAAAAGCCGACATGGACTCTGCTGCCCTTTAATCCCTCCTCCGTCTGCACCCGCACTGCAGAAAGTCTCTTAACACGTCACCTCATCTCTTCCTCGGTGTTTAAATCTGGTTTTTCTTCAAACAAGGTAAATAATCTGCCAGTGGCATGAGATAATCCCGTGTGAGCCCAATGCTGTTTAACTTTTTTGGGCGATTTTTCAGGGATTGGCCCGTTAGGATCAAGAAAATTACACTTGATTCAGGAAAATTCTGGAAACAAGTTGATTAGTGTCGGAAACAAGTGGGATTATCTCCTCCCACTGCCTGATTTTTGACCTGGTTTGCAGAAAAAACAAAATTTCTACACTGAAAATGAGATTAAACAGCTTGTGTACTCGGAGATTTTTGCGGTGCATAAGCTTTTTTGAATTTAGTCTGGAGAGAAACATCAGAAAATTTAATTTAATCCCTGTTGGACTGAATTTTTTTTTTTTTTTTTTTTTTTATGATGTTCTAATTATGTTTAAGCCACACTAACAATGCTCTTTTTAGCACCACTTTGAGCTGTCTCATTTTTTCCGGCTTGGCACCACCACTTATTTTCAAGATTATACAATCCCATTTCGACAGCTTCCAAAACCCCAAAGGTCGAGAAACTTGCCCAGCAAATAAAAACGGTGGAAACAAGTTGATCAGCGTTGGAAACAAGTGGGATTATCTCATTCCATTGGCAGATTTTTTAAAACTTTTTTGAGGAAAAACAAGATTTCAACCCTGAAAATGAGGCTAAAAAACTTAAATAGATAAAAAACTGTTATCACAACACTAAATGGACATTATCAGTCATGACTCCCCCTACAGGTCTGAGTTGGTACTGCACCTCCCAGTGGCTCAGAAGCTGTTAGCATCGACTCGTATCGTCAGTCTAATCCAGATGTTCTTGCAGTGCGTGCAGATGTGCAGATCATTTGGAAGCCACGCCCTCCCCGAACTGTTCGACTTCTGTGTTTTAACGCCACTTACAGCTGTCGGGCTGCAGCTCCGCTCCGTCTCCTCCTCGCCACTTCAAAAACCCACCAATAACTGGTCAAAAAAAAAAAAAAAAAATCCTCTGCCAGACATGAATAAATAAACACAGGATTTTATAAATTGTGAATAAATCCACAGATCAGTACCGGGGATCACAAAGTTCTCCCTGTCTGCGGTGAAGACGGCGAAGACGGCGGCCAGCAGCTGAGGAGGAGGAGGAGGAGGAGGAGGGGGGGGGAGGGGACGCTTTGCCAGGGAGGGAGAGGAGAAATTTTTCATTATTTATTTATTTATTTATTTGCATAAAACATGTCGGAGGCAAACAGAGCACAGACAGAGCCGGGCTGACAGACAGGCAGGCACAGGGTTTAGCCACTGTGTGTGTGTGTGTGTGTGTGTGTGTGTGTGTGTGTGTGTGTGAGTGTGTCTGTGTGAGTGAGAGAGAGAGTGTGTGCGTCTGTGTGAGAGTGTGTGTGGGCATAGGAAGAGGGTGGAGGCTAAATCACATATGCCAGTTTGGAACTGACATAAGGAGGAAAATGCGAGTATTTCTGTGTGTGTGTGTGTGTGTGTGTGTGTGTGTGTGTGTATTTGCGCTGACTTTGCGTGTCTGCATCATGGGTGCTGGGTGGGCCCGGGACACCCATGTCGGCGAGCGAGGCCTTCACGTTCTGGCGTGTTTCTGTGTTTCTTTCTTTTTTTTTTTTTTTTTTTCCAGCCGTGTTCGGAGCTGGCGGCGCGCGGCGTGTTTACCCGCCGTGTGATGTTCCCGTTGGCCCCGAGCGGGACGGTCAGGCACCCAAACACATTTGGCGCTGAGCTGCTTGCAGAGGGTGCTGGCGGGGCGACACGCCGCCCCTCTGCCAGCTGCTCCGCCGCCGAACAGCCACACCTGCTCAGCGGCCACAGCAAAAACCAAGCATGACCATTCAGGACTATAGGCTGCCACTAATAATAATAATAATAACAATCATAAATAACTATTAAAGATGGGACAACATTATTACCTCAGGACACAATTCAGTCCATATATGGGCTTCACAATTCAATACAAATGCAAAATACTGGTTTATCAACATATCGGATCAATATTTGATTATTTTTGATTGGATATTAGTGGGTCTTCCCTCTGCAACATGAAAACAGGGCACCACTTCACAATAAGACTCCACGTATAAAGAGTTTATGATTTTTTTTTTATAATTAGGTGGTAACACTGTACAATAAGAGTACAACAATTAACGTTAGTTAATGCCGTAATGGTTAATTAACTGTTAGTTAATGATTAATATGGCATTTACTAATGTTAATAATATCTACAATAACCCTTAAATAACATACAAATTAATACCTTAGCATGAACAGCATTAGTACATGATTCTTAGACACATTAGTTAACGGTTACTTTATATTTATTACCTGTTACTTCATGTTTATAACGGCATTAACTAACGTTAATTGTTGTACTCTTATTGTAAAGTGTTACCTTAGGTTATAAATTAGGTTGTAAACACTGGTGTAATTTCACTAGATGTTTTGGAGACACGTACTGATTCCGATATTTTTTTTAACTGAAGCTAAAATATAAAAAAATATCAGAATCGGTATCCTTCTTAAAAACATGCATGTTGGTCTATAGCATCTGTTGCCAAATTTTCATTGGTGGCTTTGTATTCCAGTTCAGCAACTGGAATAAGACTTCATATCAAAGCTACTACATAGCTAGAGTACCTGGCTCACTGTCCATGTAATAAAATTAACTGTAAAGAGAAAAAAAAAAAAAAAACAAATAAACAATAAAATATAGGGACAAAATTGAGCACTGAACTCACTTTTGATTTAATAAAATTAGTGGTAAAGAGAAAAAATAAAAGTAAAAATAAACAATCAAACATGTGGACAAAAACAAGCACCTAGCCCACTGTCCATGTAGTAAAATTAGCGGTAAAGAGGGAAAAAAACAAATAAACAATCAAATATATGGACAAAACTGAGCACCGCCATCACTGTCAATGTAATAAAATTAGTAGTAAAAATAAAAGTAAAAATAAACAATGAAATATGTGGACAAAAACAAGCGCCTAGCTCAATGTCCATGTAATAAAATTAGCTGTACAGTGAAAATAAATAAATAAATAAATAAAAAAGAGTGACTTGCATGTTTCTACCAAAAACTGACAAAGTTTCAGTGCCTATCGATCCCCTGTTGGACACTTTTAATTTGAAAGACAACAAGGCGACACTGTAGCCAAACACAAATCCAATAAACTCGCTCCAGCAATCGAATGTAAAATTAGAAAAAACTCTCTCCAGAAATCCTCCAGTGTGAGGAAATGATTTGGCGCGGCGTGTTTGTCTGCGGCGTCCGAGCGGCCGTGAGTTTGCGCCGCACGCTGCTGCAGGTTAATTTGATTAGAGTCAACAGAACAGGGCAGACTTCTTAGCCGCGGAGTGATTTGATTAGATGTGAAAACAGCGGCCTGTTATTCGGAAATAGCAGAGCCTCGGGACGCCGGCGCGCCTCGGCCAATCAGAGGCGAGCATCCCGCGGAGCCGAGCGCCGCGAGCGCAGACGAGGAGGATTTAAAGCTCAGAGAGGCGAGAGAGGTGATTTAGATGGAGGGAAAGTCTCTCTCCTGGGTGGTGCTCTACCTGGCCCACCCCCTCGACACACACACACACACACACACACACACCCCAGATGTGCCTGTGGGTCTGAATGGGCTGATAGAGGCCTGACCAGGCGGCCTTCAGCGGGCCGGCGGCCAGCTCTCACCGCACAGGGCAACGCCAAAACTGCTGGAAAATCTGAGCCAAGTGAAATGACAAGGAGGGGGAATGTGTGTGTGTGTGATCAAGAGTGCCTTGTAGGGTGTGTGTGTGTGTGTGTGTAAGCTTGACGGTTTGTGTGTGAGTGAGAGGCAGAGGGAGGAAGGGTAAAAAAAAAAAAAAAAAGAAAAAAAAAAAAGAGAAGAGCTCACTGGCCTCTCTGTGGCCGAGTGCAAACAGATTAGCCCGTAAACACGATCACTTTCATTTCTCACTTTTTGCTTTTCTCGCTGACGGCCAAAAGAAATCATGTATCACCCAGAAAGTTTAAAGAAAAAAAATAAATAAATAAAAAATAAAAAAGGACTAAGGGAAGCGCTTGTTTTCACATTGACGCCCATGCATTTTTCACATTCTGCAATGCCGGGGTTTCATCATGTTTCCGTGATCCCGAGCGGCCCTCGAATCCCTCTCGACACGCAAAACGAAGAACATGAAGGAATGGGGTGGGAGAGGTGGGAGGAGGGGGCGCCCAAATGGAGGCTGTACATGATCCGAACAGCGGCTTACACACCTCCGAACACGGCTCCGGCCAGTAAAAACCCTCCCGTCCCGTCCCGTCCCCCTATTAAAATGTGAACAAGACAAAAAGGCTCAAACCGCAGCCGGCTGAGATCGGCCCAGAAACAGCAAGCGCTCCTCTCAGAGCCGGCGCCAGGGCCTCCATAGCCCCGGCATTAATCATCAAAGCGAGCGCCGCGCTTTTACCGTAAACTTCACAAAGGTATTTGTCTTTTTTACTGTCGGTGGTTAGCTGCATCATAACGGCCTCCTAATGATTTTTTTCTTGCCCTCGCAGCCTGGAAAGGGATTTACTTTGGGATAACGATCACCCGGCGTCTGCTTGTTTGCTCAACTCCTTCCTGGGAGAGAGCTAAATATATATATACAAATGTGTGTGTGTGTGTGAATATTTCCAAAATGACATAAGCACCATGTGGAATATATATAACACCTGTCCGAATCCAAATGAGGCAGATGAGCCTTTAAACGGAGCTGATTTGAGCGGACAGAACAGAGTTTGGGTGATAAAGCGAGGGCGGTGGAATTGGTCCCAAATTGGATGTTTAACATTCTGGAAGCAAAACACGATCATCATTTTTCCCCCCTCTCTCTCCTCCTCGGTCTTAGCGCATAGCTGCGCCGTGATAATGATATTTCGCTCCCTGCCAAGGCTGCTCTTTGGGGATAATGAGCCGGGCTCGGTTTGCACGCCGGCCCGCCGCGCGGTTCCTTCCTGCCGTGGATGTGACCGTCGGCCGGGTGGGCTCGCCCTCTGGATTTGCTGCCGCGCTGTTCTCGTAAAAGCCGTGACAAGCTGTGAGTTACAGCCCTTACCAGGAAATCATAAGAAGCCGGTTCTCTGAGGAGCCGTGGCTTGGCATCGACCGAGGAATATTGTCCAAGAAGAACGGGCTTTCTTTTTTTTTTTTTTTTTTTTGGGAGGGAGTGGACGGCGTTTCCAGCCCAGCAGTCGGGGTCAGAGTCAGTTGAGCAAGGAAGTCCATTTCAGCGAGGACAGCTGACGTGCAGGAATCCGTCTCGGTCGCGGTCGACGCCTTCTCCGTGCGGCGTTCAAATTAAAAGCGCGCGCATTAAACGCCGCCGACGAAGAAATCGAGCAAATGAAAGTGTTTCCGTGACGTCTGCTCGAGCCAATCAGCCGCAGCCGTCTGCTGTTCGCCAGACGGGCGTTTTGCATTCGAGTCTCTGAATCTTCATACAATCTTTATTTATGTGCTGCTGTTTGTGACCTTTGTGCCGTTACCAGCGGCAGCTCTGTCTGAGGTCAAAGGTCACAGAGCAGCGGGACATGGGATTAAATCCTGTGCAGCTTCATTTGGCAAAGGCATTTCCATCTCAAATAATCATATTTCTGTTTATCAAATAAAACGTTTATCCGCCTCAAGCAAGCAAGAATATTAACTTTTAGCTGCATCTTGGGGATTTTATTCGATATTTGCCGGGAATATTTCTTGTGATGCACCAAATTCAAATGACAGAGTGTTGATGGAAACACTGTTAGTGATGCAGAGATACTGAAAACTAACATGGTAACACAAGTCTGACATGCAGAACGTTCAAACTATTTTTTCATGTCCTGTTTTACCTGAAAAATACAGACGTCCTACCACTTAACAAGCCAATATAACAAAATTTATTTCTACTATCATTTGTAACAAGAACTGGTCTTATTAAATCATATTGTTTCCGAAAAGTGTGTGTTTTCTTACTTTTGACTTAAACAACATTTGATTTTTCTGCCGTGCTGCAGAGGCTGAAGTTTGTGTCCAACTACAATAAAATGCTGCCATTTTACGTTTCTACAAACCAACAAAATACAGTGACATGTCAAAGTTTCTCAAACAAAAACATGTTGCATATCAACATTTTAAATTTTAGCGAGCGTGTCGGAGCCAGCGTTCATGCATGTGTGAATTTAACCTGAGTTTAGCTTCATTAGCTACCAAAACGACTTGGTTAAGGTCAGGAAAAGGTTTGTTGTTGTGGTTAAGGTTAAGAAAGTTTTGGTGATCGCTTTATATTTCATCACAAAACTTAAAATCGTCACATGTCAGTGTATGTTTGGTTTGCAGAAACGTCGAAAGCCAACATTTTTTCCTGGTGAGGAAACATTTTCTCCAACTTTTTTTTTTTTATTTCAACGCACATTTTTGAATGGATTTTATGTGAAATCTCCACGTCTGGAATGTGTTTATCTGATGATTTAACACGTGAATGCAGCGACGCCACATTTTCAACATCCACACCAGGCACACAACCTCAAATATCGACGATGATTTGATTTGACTGGATGATGATGATATGATTTGAACGGTGCAGCTTGAACCGTCACAGTTTAAGGTCACAGGACAAAAAACTTGATTTGTAAATTGTTCCTTTTCCCATCATTTGAGGAATCCGGGCCTCTGTGAGCCAAAAACTGGAGAAAATCAGGACAGGTTGTTTGGATTTCTCCCTTGATGCTCAAGGCTTTTGGTGTCATGGGTAAAATCTGTGAAACTGATACTCCATGTTGTTGTTTTTAAACTCTGTGCTACAAACTAATGCTCTGAGGGGGAATTTCCCCTTGAAACTTTGCAAAATTGTCTGTGAAATTGAAAATGCTGCCAGTTTCCAGCAGTGGAAACGACATTAAGACAAATGTTACTGTTACAAATGGAATATTTATTTGCCAGTGCATGTGTGTGTAATTTCTTATTCAATAAATCTGGCCATGAAAAAGGGCCAAACGCACCTAAAAACGAGATTGTGGCTGAAAATGCCCTCGAAAAACAGTTAAAGTCACTCCCTGTTGCAAAGATGTACAATATGTGATATATTTTATGACACAACAGCCAAGCGATTTGATTGGTCAACCATGCAGGTAACGTCAGGTAATGCCAATCAAGGAGCTGCATGGCAATATTTCCTATTTCTACGTTTTAAAAAGTTTGCAAAAACGTGACAGTTTCACAGACGGTGTTTTCATTTCTCAACTTGAATGGAGCTCGACAGAAACAAAATGACAGCGAGCATCAAGCGTAAACAAAGAATAAACAAAAACGCAGTCCAGATGGGATTTGATTGTTGTTTTCCCGTCTGTCTCTTCACAGAGTGGTTCCTCCCCTCCGAGCCGCAGCAGTTTCGCACCGTTTGGAAAAGGTAAGAAGAGAGGAGCGAGCTGTCAGGTCGGGTTCTGTCAGTCTGTCTGTCTGTCTGTGCGGCGCTTTGTGTCCCGACACCATTTCACAAGAAGGAGGTGGCGGCGTGTGTGTTTGTTAAAATATTGTTCCTGCATTTTTTTTGTGCATTTTGTGCAGACAAGCCTCAATTTGCAGAAATGCAGAAATGAGATTTGCTTCCTGGTTTAAAGCGGCACACACATGTTTTGCAAGATGAAAAAAAAACTCAAAAGTAGCAAGTTACTGTTCAGAAAGACTAACTTTGTATCATAATAATTTACTTTTTAAGTCAAGTAACAAAGTAAAATTAACACAAGCATATAAACATACCCAGTATGTAAGGCTGGAGGTCTAAATGCGATAATAACGGCATATTTTTGACATGAGGAACGCAAAAGTATCCAAAAAGTTACTTTTAAATAATAAATAAAGAGCAACTTTGTGACATAACTACCTACTTTTCAAGGTAAGTCAGCTGGCATCTTGTATATAAGCATGTTTAATGTGCCGAGTATTTTTGACGTAGGGGAAATGCAAAAGTGCTCAAAAAGCAGCGAGGTGTTTTTAAAGATAAACAGTGACATAATTATTTACCGTTTAAGTTAAGAAACGAAGCTTTTCATGCACAATAATAGGATGAAAAGCTGCACCAAAGCTGGAAGAGGCGGCGGCGGTGGAGGAGCGCGTCTGGCCTGCAGGCTTTCGCGCGAGCAGACCTGACAAAGCCCCGGGCCAAACATCTTGTTCGCTCCAGCGTATTTATTGTCGAAGTGAAGATATCAAAGTGAGCGGCGCGGGTCTGGAGCCCTTTAGTAAACAGCTGCCGCTTTGCTCTCTGCTGGGGTCGGACAGCGCAGAGCCGGCGCTCATCAAAACCCCATTTTCCGACTCAAAGCGCACATGATGCCGCGCTCTCTCTCTCTCTCTCTCTGTCTCTTTCTCTCTCTCTCTCTCTCTGGCCGGATCGCCCTGCACACCTGGACGAGAGCCGATTTGCATGTGGTTTGTGGAGATGTGGGCAAGCTGAGGGGCGTTTGGACCGCCTGCAACGTGCAGACGTTGCCTGCAAGATGAGATAAACCCAGCACTGCAAAAAAAATAAAAAAATAAATAAAAAATAAATAAATCTCCATCTCAACCAGTCATTTATTCTCACCGTCAGTGTTGAAATCTTGTTTTTCTTCGAATGAGGTGGAAAAATCTGCCGGTGGGATCAGTTTGTCTCATTTTTTCCTCCCAATATTCATCAACATGTTTCCAGAAAAAGTGTCGTTTTGTTGATCCGAGCGGGCCGATCTGACCTTTTTCTGCCTCGTTTCAACAGATTTACTGGAAACGCTGCAAACGTTTCAGCGTTGACGGAAGAAAAACAAGATTCAAACACTGAAAATGAGACAAAATAACTTGTTAGCATAGAGATTTTTTTTTTTTTGCATGTAATGTCTTCAAGCTGAAGGTTAGAGAAACCGCTGTCAAATTGACTTAATTCCAAACGTCTGGTATATTTTGGGTGAGAGACTTAATTTTTTTGTTGTGAGTGCTCCTTACCGCCTGCTGGGGCGTTTCTCTGCATGCATGTGTGTGTGTGTGTGTGTGTGTGTGCTGCTGCTGGATTACATAACCTCCCCCCTTCACGATGCAGCCTGCAGCAGCCCTCTGCTGTTGATACAGAAAAAAACAAATATCTGTTTTTTTTTTTTCAGGAAACACAGAAAGAACAGAAACTTCACCTAAATAGCATTTTGATCCACTGCGAGCTGATTTTGAGCCTGTCAGGAGCACACACACACACACACACACACACACACACACACACACACACACACACACACACACAATCTCCACATTAACAAGTCTTCAGTGTTCAAATCTTGTTTTTCTTCAAACAAGGTAAAAAAAATCTGCCAGTGGGATGAGATAATCCCATTTGTTTCCAGTGCAGTTTCTCAGGTTTCAGTATAAATGTGTTAAAAACAAGGCAGAATAAGGCAGATCAGCCCACTGGGATCAAGAAAATGACACTTGATTCAAGAAAATTCTGCAAACAAGTTAATTAGTGTTGGACCCAAGCGGGATTATCTCATCCCACTGGCAGATTTTTTGACCTGGTTTGCAGAAAAAAAAAAAAAAAAAAAAAACAAGATTTGAAGGCTGAAAATGAGACTAAATGACTTGTTTAGCTGGGGATGTTTGCAGTGCATAAGCAGTTTTTTTTTTTCAATTTAGTCATCAGAGCAACATCAGAAAATTTAATTTAATCCCTTTTGGACCGAATTTGTTGTTGTGTTTTTTGCTCTTTGTGTTTATCATGCTCTGATTATGATTAAGCCGCACTCACGATGTGTTTTTTTTTTATGCTTTTATGATGCTTTTTAAAACACTAATGAGCGCCGCTTGGAGTCGTCTCACTTTTTTTTCTTTCTCCCACCCTCCTGCTCGACGCCCCCACATACTTTCGAGATTATATAATCCCATTTCGAGCGGCTTCCAAACCCCCCGAAAAGGTCGAGAAGCGCAGCTCGCCCGGCGCATAAACCGCTGGGTGAACTTTCCAGATTCAGGAGTCGCAGCCGGCTTCAGATCCGCACGCAGCTCCAGGCGGTTTGTGTGGGTCGTGTTTGCCCATTCCTCCGCCTCGGGCCGGGGGACGGGAGGGAGGGGGGTTTATGGGTGGGTGGGGGTGTGTGGGTGGGGGCGGGGGGGTTGTAATGTGGGCCCAGAGGTAGGCCGTGTTAACAGGAGGCTCTTTGTCTCGCAGGCCGGGTCTCCTTCTCCTCGCTCTCTCTCTCTCTCTCTCGCCCTTCCCCTTCTCCCTTAGCAACACGGTGACATCTGACCTGACACTGCTGCACCCTTGTACTGTGTGTGTGTGTGTGTTTATGTGTGTGTGTGTGTGTGTGTGATGGCACAGAAAAAGCCGAAAAGATTTACATTTACACTTTCTGAAGCAGCACCGTTGGCCGGGGTGACTTGCAGTGAGTCCGACTGTAAAATAATCTCCCAGGAATGCGCCGGGTTTTTCGGGGAGGCCGGCCCGCTGGTCACGTACTCATCTGCTGTAAACTCTCTCCCCTCTCTCTCTCGAATGGAAACACGCCGGGGGAAAGTCAACACCCCAAACTGTGTGTTATTTTTTTTTGTATCGTGTTTAACTTAAATGTAACCAAACTCCCGCACGAGGAGCTTGGAAAAGTCCGTTTTCTCAGTTTCGAGCGCTAAAATATCAGCGTTCGGCTTAAAAATCACTAAAGGGCCGAACACAGAGCGTGTGACTTCATCAGTGTGTAAGTCATTCTCCATGAGAGGAGGGCGACAAGCGATTATCCGCAAACTCTGCCTTGGTGGAGCGGCGAGAGAAGCGCACATGCAGGCCACACTGCAAAAAGTCAAAATCTTACCAAGATTATTTGTCTTATTTCAAGTCAAAATGTCTTATTTCTAGTCAAAATATCTCATTACACTTAAATTAAGACACGATCAGCTCAGAAATTACTTGTCTTGAGACAATTTTCACTTGTTTCAAGTGAATGGAACAAGCAAATTTTTACTTGTTCACGTAAAAATTTGCTTGTTCCACTGGCAAAATTTGTTTCTT